>NW_026875180.1:0-100390 GCF_032173495.1 Musca vetustissima
AGACATTTTTACCCACAGCTGACGATTGGTGATAGGAATTTTCAAGGTGACCAAAGGTACAGAGGCCCTACTCAATATCGTTATCAGAATTTCCGAAGTGGAGAACAACAATACGGAGGGCCGGCGAACTTTTCAAATCGACCTCCAGTAGTGAATAATTTTGGACACCCCCAATACGGAGGATACAGACCCCCACTTCCTCCTAAACCTGCTGTACCAATGGACGTGGATCAATCAATACAGACTAGGCAGGTAAACTATCAGAATAGGCCACAGTTGAGTAATGCTTTTAACAATGTTCAGCCTAACTTTAAGAGAAATAATTCAGGAAATATTCATCAGCCGCAAAAGCAGCAGAGAATGTTTAATGTTGAGGCCCAAATACGTGAGGATGCAGAGCCGGATGAAATGAATGGTTCTGATGAACAGCGCATATCAAGAATGGAAAGTTCGCATGGTTCACAAGACTACCATTTGGACTAAAGACGATTCCATCAGATTCCACTTAGGGAATCCGATATTGAGAAAACAGCTCCGTCAATATTCCAAAGAGCTCTAGATGATATTCTTAGAGAGCATATAGGGAAACGGTGCTACGTCTACATTGATGACATTTTGATATTTGGTAGGACTAAAAAGGAACACATTGAAAATTTGAGGATAATATTCCGCACTTTGGAAGACTCTAATCTGAAAGTTCATTTGGACAAGAGTGAATTCTTAAAGGAAGAAATTGACTTCTTAGGGTTCAATGTAAAGGAAGGAGGTTTTTCTGCAAACCCAGACAGACTTAAGGCCATAGTTAATTTCCCTCAACCCAGAACAGTTCATGACTTGCGATCGT
Source organism: Musca vetustissima (assembly GCF_032173495.1). Lineage (NCBI taxonomy): Eukaryota > Metazoa > Arthropoda > Insecta > Diptera > Muscidae > Musca > Musca vetustissima. Next base: position 845 of record NW_026875180.1, read on the forward strand.
TCCTAGGTTTGACTGGACATTATCGGAGATTCATAAGGGGCTATGCTCAAATAGCCAAACCATTAACTTCCATGATGAGAGGCGATATAGGGAAAACCCCGAGAAACCAGTCAAAAAAAATCAGTGTCAATTTGAATTCCGAACAGATTGAAAGTTTCAAACAGCTCAAGAACTGTTTGGTATCGGAGGAAGTCGTTTTGAACTATCCCGACTTTGATAAGCCCTTTGAACTCACTACTGACGCCTCGAAATACGCTTTAGGAGCAGTTTTATCTCAAGGCAATAGACCTATCACATACCTTTCTAGAACTCTCAGTAGGGCAGAAGAGGAATATGCGACAAATGAGAAAGAAATGCTGGCGATAATTTGGGCTTTAAAGGAATTGAATTGTTACTTGTATGGAGCAAGAAGCATAAAGATATTTACCGACCATCAACCTTTGTGAAGATGAAGAAGTGGAAGGCACAGTTAGAAGAATATAATTACGAGTTAATTTATAAACCAGGTAGCACGAATGTAGTCGCGGACGCGCTATCGAGACCACCAGTGACAGATGTTAACTCCCTAACGCCCACGGTTCACAGTGCCGAGGACTCATCGGAAGACCTAATTCCTTCCGCTGAGGTGCCAATAAATACCTTCAAAAATCAGATCATTATTGAGGAATCATCAGCTTCCTCATATGAATTTAACATTGTATTTCCCTCCTACCATAGACATATCATTAAAGAAACCAGTCTAGCGGAATCAGATCTGAAAGTCATATTAAAGAGATACTTAAATCCTACAGTAGTCAACGGCATCAAGACCTCAGAGCCAGTTATGCTTATGATTCAAGCACTGTACCCTCATCACTTCAGAAACATTAAAGTACGATTCGCTCGAATAATGGTTGAAGATGTTACTGATGAGGAGAGACAAAAACAAATCATTATTGAGACTCACAACAGAGCACATAGGAATAATGCCGAGAATAGGAGACAAATTTTAGAGAGCTATTACTTCCCTTCTATGACTAGGAAAATAAAGAATGTGATCAATGTCTGTAAAGTATGCAAAGAAAATAAGTATGAGCGACATCCGAACGCTCCCAAACTTAATAAGACACCTATGCCAACTTATCCTGGGCATACAATCCACATAGATATCTTCTCTACAGACAAGTTTCGAGTTTTAACCGCAATAGACAAATTTACAAAATTCGCAGTAATCAGAATGATAAATGGCAAAGGCATTGAAGACATTAGGAAACCATTGAGAGAAATAATTTTCTACTTTGGGGTCCCGAAGTCAATTGTATTTGATAACGAGCGATCTTTCAATTCTCAGACCATTCGGTTTATGTTGGAAGACGAACTTGGCATGGAAATTTTTACGGCACCGCCTTATAAGAGCGAGGTTAATGGGCAAATAGAGAGATTCCATTCGACCTTATCGGAAATTATGCGTTGCAGTAAGTGTGAGCGACCCGATTACTCTTTTGAGGAGCTATTGCAAGATAGCGTTAACAAGTACAATCACACAATACATTCGTCAATTGGAAAGAAACCCGTAGATCTATTTTTTGGACGACCGACGACCTTTGGACCAGAGGACTACGAAAGGACTCGCCTTAACAACTACGAAAGACTCTTGAGGAAACAGGAAAATGATTTGGCAAATCATAATCGTGTTAGGGAAGAACCAAAAGAATATCAAGAAGGTCAGAAAATATTTGTCAAACAGAACAAGAGATTAGGAACCAAACTATCTAAACGTTTCAAAGAAGAAGTTGTAAAGGAGAATAGGCACTCAACTGTCCTGACTCAATCAGGGAAAATAGTCCATAAGAGTCATATCAGAAACTGACTTACTTATTTACCGGGTTTCCAGTTCTTAATTACAGGTTGCTTAGGGGTCACAGAAATATTGGACTACTCTCAATCAGAAGTGGTTCTTATAGAGAGTGGAATAGGAAAAATACAAACAGGGACATTCAAAATTTTGCATGTTATTAACATCAAGGAATATCATGACACTCTAGAGAGGATCAAGGACGACTTGGCCAAAGGAATTCCAGACAACCACCCACTACTCCCCTTCCTACATAATGACATCACTACCATATCTCACCTTATAAATCGGCTAATGCCTGAAGAGAGATCTAAAAGATCTCTTGATGAGATTGGAACGGCGTGGAAATGGCTGGCAGGTAGTCCAGACCATGATGACCTTATGCTTTTGGAAAACAAAATCAATGAGTTAACAGACAACAGCAATAACCAGCTAATAATCAACAGAGATCTAATAGAAAGAATGCAGGAGATAACGAATGCGACAAATAGTATTTCAAAAATTTTAAAGACTAGTGAGGACTTCCGTAATACCCTCATATTGCAGGCAAAGTACAAAGTTGAAATTTTAAAGGAGGAAGTAACGAATATTAATTCGGCCATTCATTTAACAAAATCCAACATTGTAAACACATTTATTTTATCGGAAATAGAAATTAGAAAAATAGAAGAAATATTTAATCAAGATGAAATCCCGTTTCAAAACATTGAACAAGCTTTAAATTTCGCACGAATAAAAATTGTAAACAATAGTACTATTATAATTTACATTATAAGCATTCCCAAAACTGTAAAAGAAATTTGTAATGTCATAACCATAAGACCTGTAAAAAATCAAAATACTGTTTTAAATCTTGATTATAAGAAAATTGTAAAATGTGAAAGAGCAACATTTGGAATTAGAAGTCCTTGTCAAAAAATAAATGGTATTGAATTATGTCTAGAATCTAATGTAGCCAATATAACAAACAATACATGTATTCCTAAATTAGTAACTAATATCCCACATAATTGTTCAATAGTAAATGCAGATCACATTAATAATTTAGAGGAAATAGAACCTGGATTAATTTTGATAAATAACATAAAAGAAAATATTGTCATAAATGGAAACGAAAAAAATGTAACAGGAACTTATTTAATAAGATTTAGTAATTCTACAATTAGGATAGGCAACAAAAATTTCACCGTCGAAGAAGCTGCTTACTCCAAACCGTTGCCTGCGCTACTAAAACACTCAGCTAGAAACAACTACACCGAAGAAATACTATCTCTACAACTACTAAAAACGTTGCACGTGAAAAGTAATAAAAGAATCGAGCGTCTAAATACTGAATTCAAGACCAGTTTATGTTTTAACATCAGTCTCATATTAGCATTGGTCATCCTCCTGATGGCAGTAAAAATGAGGTAAAGGCGCAAAACTAGTATGAAAATTATAAAAATGACCCCACATGAAGGAATGTCTAGACCTCAAATAGAAATGACTGTGTCAGAAAGCCAATTGGCAGCCGGCACAACAGAATCTGTTATCAAAACAAAACAACTAGCAAACCACAATATTAACTTGAATCAACGCGGCAGTCTTTATAATCTGCCATATTTCTAAACACATCAATCGAGACGCTTGATAATTCGAGAGGGAGGAGTTAACGGCTCACCCTAATAAACATCAAACTAAATATGCAAACCAACTAGTAAACATTCCCATCATTATGCTGCGCAAGCAGTCCGACAAATCAACAGGAATATGACACCAGGGCAGTCATCCGCCACAAACACGCGCACTAATACCAGCGCACCGCAAGTGATGACTCAGCGTAATAACGAGCACGACCAGGCTGCAGTATAATATTAGTTTTAAGTTGAAGTTAATCATAATTGTAAATCCAACAAAGAGAGGTGCATAGCACCGCAACATAAATGTTAGTAACAAAATAAAGAAACACCATAGCAGTGTGAAATAAACTTTAACTTCTAACATTAACTTATATCTAAATTGACCCTATTTCACCAATTTCAATAGAGTTCGTATTTGAGCCAAAAAGAGCAAAAACTATTATGTTCTGGTATTTATCCCATAACTTTTGAACTACTGTGGTATTCGAATAAAATTCGTATCATATGAAAGCTAAGAACTAAGTTCCTTTGAACTAGATTTATAAATATTTCTCTTAAATATGACACCTTATTTGAGTTAGTAGAGCTGTTGCTTTAAACGTTAAATCAGCGGAAAGCTATTCTCATCAGCAATGATACACCTACACCACTATGTAGAAAAATGTTTCTACGATTCTTATAGTAACCTACACAAATATATTAAATATACCAATTTAAAAAAAAAAATCTTCCTATGTATTTTGTTGTATGTCAATCCAGTCCAGTCAATCAATCAATGTGTATGGGTTGAATTTTCGCAGACAAATGTTATATGTAGGTCCATGTTAAGGTGTCGTCCCATTTTCAATATTTTGAAATATTTAGTCCCTATTTTCCTACCGAAGTAGCTATAATTTGGCATTCCAAATTATTGGAGAATATTTGCCCGAAATATTCGGTTCATGTTTGGACAGCGCTTCCATATTAATGTCCTGCATAAATTTCTGTATTTTGTATGTTATATCCGCATTTTTCTATCGAAAGGCTGTAATTTGGTATACCAGGTTCATGGAGGGTGAGAAATACTTTGTCAGAATATTTTCGACATAAGCCCTGATGTGAAATAGTACCATATAAAAGTCCTGTCATATTTTTGATAGTTTGCGTGTCTTAGCCACATTTTCTAACCCGTGTAGCAGTAATTCGACATTCCAGGTTCTTGGATGGCAACAAATATCTTTTCAGAAAATTTTGAATTGTCTTTAATTTGATATTACGTATTCCTGGTTAGAAAAAACTGATTAGCAGAAAATGTTCAAGGTTATGGTTAATGAGAGTATGTTTTCTTTGCTACGGCAAAGACGGGACAGTATACTCGTTCTGGTACCTCAACCGCAATGGGTCAAACTTTTGAGAAATTGCTAATCCAATAACAATGATATGGAATGCTCGATTTGATACCACATAATAATATTTCTTCCAAACTTAAATCGAGTTCGAAGAGCGGACATATCGTGCTCAAAGTTTCCAAAGTACATAGAAATGGACAGTGAATTGGGTACATACGGATAATTTTTTTGTTTTTGAAATCTCTCGTAAATATTGCGAGCTCCGTCGTTATTTCAACACACACGAGGACATTGCAAAATCCCTTGTAGAATTTTATTCTGGTCAATAGTATATTAACTTTATGGGGTTCGGGTGAATATTTTGAGATGGAATATAAATTCGTGTGGTATTTTTGTGATTAAATGAAAGGCCTTCTTTTCGGTGACAGACGTTATATCTTCTCATTGGAATATTTGAAACATTATTTATTATTTATTTTCTCGATAAATTTTACCTTAGAATTTTAGGCGGCGCCACCTTTGGTATAAAATGTTAACACTTGCTAGGAATTCAATGGGGGTTACATTTTTGTCAGACTTTAGAAAAAAAATTTCATGCAATGACATGGTGTAGGGTTGTGCTTAGACTTTACGGATTCTGTCTTCGCTAATGCGTTAAAAATAAACATAATTATTATCAAGAATTCGTATGCGTTGCCAACCATTACACTAAAATAGTAACGCGCCGTTGAATTAGTCTTTGTAATGACAAGTAGATGGCGGCAGTCGTAATATTTATTAAGAAAATATTGAGAAAATAAACTTCGTCTGATTTAAAAAAATACAACATTTTCGTTGGTTCTCTTCAAACGTTTGGATCTATCTGTAAGGATCTTGTAAAAAATACATATAGGAAAAATATCAGATATCAGAAAAAGACTAACATTAAATTATTGGGTTCATTTCTGATTCTGGCTTATGATATTTTAAAATATTTAAATTTTTAATTTTTTTTCTCATTTAGCGCTAAATGTTCAAAATAGAATATTATTTATTATAATTATTATTATTACTTATTTACTTTTTTTTGAAATATGCAGGGTAGAGTGAGTGTTTCAATTTGTCATTCCGCATGGAACATATTGAGATATTTATATTTATCCTTAGGTAATATTTGTGTTATACGATCATTTAAATATATACGCTTCGAGAGTTAAACTCGAAAAACTGATAACCCTGATTTGATTCATACCCATCAATAGATGGCGCTGACGACACTATCTTATTTTCGGCGTAACTTTTTTCGTATTACAGATATTCAAATGAAAGGTATAATCGTATACTTTATTTAATGGAACCCCACCCATTCTCAATTTTAATTTTTCAAGATTTTCAATGGGCTGGTAAATCAATACCAATGCTTGTTAAGGTTTGTAACTTTGCACATATATATTTGAAGATTTAAAAGAGAAGAAAAATAATTTACAAAAAATGTTTGTTATTGTTTTGTTGTTGTTTTTTGTAATTAAAGAAAAGTCCTTATTTTTGATGGCGGGCATGATAACTCCTCACTGGAACATCGGAATCCGAAAATTCCAACGGTGTTAGAAAGAGTACATGTCTGGCTCTCGTATGAACTAGGATTATTGACTTCGCTCTAAAATTAACAAAATGGCGGACCTTTGAAAAAATATTTTTGGAAAATCGCCGATTTTTGACCAAAAATCAAGTTAAAAGATAAGGAAGATCTTCACCGATTGGCTTTATCCTAGTTCATACGATAGCTATACACTCACAGAGAAACGTATAAAAATTTGGAATCGATTGGGTTATTAGTTTTTGAGTTATCGTGCCCGCCATTCGCAAATGAGAAAAAGGCGTTTAAAGTTTGAGAAGCCCTTTAGCCGTCACATGATGCTGACGCAATAAATCGTCTATATTTTCAAGAGTTCTTGAGATTTTCATTTAAAATTTTCTGGGGACATTCTTGAATTAGTGTAGATTCAAATTAAGTCAAAATAACAATGTCACATCCTCCATAGCAAACATGAATTTATCTGTCCGCGTTTTGTAATCATATTTCGATTCCAATTTCAAAGAAAGATTTATAAAATACGTTTTTATTAAAAATTCAATTATGTATAACAAAATTCTTTCATTTAACAAAAATCAAAAATATTTTAGTGGAAATAAATTAAGGACTAACGAAAATTTGGGGGTGGGAAAAAGGACTTAAACAATCGAAATGAAAAAATAGCCACAGATTTCTTCAGCGACGATTTCTATTACGATTCTTATTGTTGTGGTGGTGGTGCTGCTGTTGATGGTGTTGCTTATTCTGTTGTTTCTTATGTTGAGTTTCGGGGGTTTCGGGAGCGGAGCTATCGTTGCGATCATCAGCCTCCTTGGGCGTTGAGTGGTGGGCTGAACACACAAAACAAAGTTTATAAACATTCAATTTTTAATGAAAAGTCTCAGCTTACCTTCTGCCTGAGTGACTTTAACTATGGGTGCCGGATGAAAGATGGAATGGAAGTCCTGTGGAGAACCTGAAGGAAGGAGAACAAATAATTTCGGATGATCAAAGTAAGTAAATGTATGTTAAATGAGATGCTTGTGTTATGATTAAATGTATTAATGATAATGAGTGAAATCGAAAAAGACTACCATTATTTGAAATATTTAAGCCAAATAATTTATTATGTAAACTATATTCGAAAAGGATGAAAAGTGGTCTTGGAATATACGGAAAATTAACTGGGATCTTGATATGCAGGCTTTGAGAGAATATATTCTACATGGATGTATGTCACCCTGGATAATAATCTTCGACAAATATTTTATATTCCCTCTAACTGAGGCAAAATATGGGTTAAATCCGTAAAGAAATGAGAGGACTTTTTCTGCTAAATATAGCCGAAGGAGAGCTCAGCAAAATTTTGAAAAAAGTTGTATTTTTCGAAGTTAATTTTTTGGTTATAGAAGTGTATGTTCGGTTTGCTATGCTTATGAGGGGATGGAGATGCGCAAAGTGGATGAGGGTGAAGTGAAATCATTTGAACAAACCAATAGGACTGTAAAAAATATCCTCGGTTGATGAGGCGGGTGTTAATGGGAAGTTGGAAGACGAGGCTTTTGGAATTGGTATTGGAGAGGATCTGCGATATACCGGAGTTGGTTTTCGATGGGTAATTTCGGTTTTTACAACTATGGACCAATCATATTCGGTTATGGATGTTTCCGTTGTAATCGTTCGATAATGTTTTTCTAGAGGTGGCGAGGATATTGGCGGTCTACGAGTTGCAGGGTTGGGGCGAGACGATTGTTGGGGTGCTGGGGCATAAAAATCAAATCACAAAGTCATTCCAATAACAATACGAATTATAAGATGTGTATAACATGGAACTCACCTGCTGCGGTTTTAGCACCTAAAACCGGTTTCAAGGAGGCTGCAGATTCATGACCTGGGGTCGATTTTTGTTTAGCTACAGGATCTTCAGTAACACTTAATTGTTGTTTTGTGTGTGGTTGGGATTTTGGTGTGGAGATATCCTTTTGCTGTTCCTTTTGTGGTTGTTGCTGTTGTTGTTCTTTTTCAACTGTGGCTGTCAAAATATTCATTAGGTGAGGGGGAGAAAGGGATATAGATATAGAAACCAAAGGCCAAATAAAGGATATGATTTTTAGAATTTAGATTTTTGTTTTTTTTTTTTAATTTTAGAAGGAAAAGTGGGAATGCATGACTGGACTTAATCATTATTTCATTAAAATTATTTCATAATTCAATTATTTTTATTTTCTCATAGAAAAAAAATATTTTCACTTCATGTGATGTTCAAATAAAGAAATTCCATGCTTATATTTATGTGTGTATATGTATATATGTATGCATAAGAAACGAAAAGAAAAAAATCACTGAAATTTTGTTATAATTCTAAAAACCATTACCGACTTCTGTTGTGCTTTTGGTCTGTGATCCACTATCGGGTTTCGGTGTCTTTGCCACTTCACTGCCACTATCAGCATCTGATATGGGTTCCAGTTTGATATCGGCAATCGGTTTAGGCATTGGCCTATGTTTGGGACCACCGTTTTCTTTGACCTCCACCACACTGTGATCTAGTGCGGAAGTCATTTCAGATTTCTGGAAGCAGGATAATTTTATACTATATATGATAGTTAGATATTTAGGAATTAAAATGTTTTTCATGTACCTCAGATTTGGATAAATCTGCAGCTTCAGCACTGGAAATACTTTCACTTGATGACGATGATGAACTGTCTTCTTCTTCATTTGGCACATAATCGGAATCATCTTCAGAATCTTCATTGGCATATTTTTCAAGCATTTGATCAACGGTCATATTAAGATCGGCATTGTCATCATCACGTGGTCGCTTAACGGAACGTTCTCCCTAAGAGAAGATTAGGTTGACATCAGAGAAGGGTATTATTTTTTTAAATATAAGAAGTATAAATAGAAAAAATAAACCAGTAAGGAAAGTAGTAAAGTCGGACTGGGCCGACTATATGATACCCTTCACCACTTTGGGTATATTCAACAGATGAATCATAACAGACGTCGCATTTTTAATGTACCAGTAGAATGAAATTGATCCATAAAAATGTCATTCTGCAACCGATACTAAATTTTTCATTTGGCAAGATATAGAAGCTATATCTAAATCTGAACCGATTTTAGGAAACTTAACACACATCATTCTAGACCTAATTCATTAAGCTGCACTATAGGTAATTTGCCCTGTTTTGAGGAAAAAATTAACAACAGCGGTGTTAAACGATTTTTTGACTTTTTAAATGATTTATATGTACAAGAAAGAGAAAACGCAGATTTCCACAGTAGAAACCGGATATAACGAACAACGGTTATAAGCAACTACACATATAACGAACAAAGCTAATTCTTTTTCAGATATTTTCATTAGTTTTCTTAAACACAACAAACGGTTGAAAACTATTAGGGTAGTGTGTTAAAAATATTTCGACCCCGCGATCAGATTTTTAAAGGAATAATTATTACAATGTTGTATGTTTTTGCAGAATGCATTAATAACAATTAATTCAGTACCCATTTTTACTCTTTGATGATATTAATATGTAAAAGTGAGATAAAACCATGTGTACTACAGTCGAACACGATTATAGTAAACCCTGGTTATACTGAACAACATTTTTTGTATGTATTTTTTTATTTTTAATCAATGCTGAAAAAATCAATTTTTGGTGGTTTATATTCTAAGGGAAACCCAAGCCCGCCATTTCCTCTTTTGTACTTTTAAGATTTTTTCTCATAATCTTTACTTCAACAACCTATTTGCGGTTTACGAGTCTTGTCATTTATTTTGTAATCAAAATTCGAGTGTATTAGTTTTTTTCGCGGAAAGTTCTATCTTCCTATGACATTTGGTCCATTTTGACAAATGCATGCAAAATTACCTAATTTTCTTTTTTAAGTTGACGCATTTTTCGTCCATATTGCTGTTATTGCCAACTTTACGTGCGGGGATGTTGTAAATAACAATATGTTTCTTAGCTTTTATTTCTTTCATCAAACTAAATATCGAAAATTTTATTGTTTTTTATTCTGAAGTTCGCTACAAAAAACTGATATATCTTGAAAAACGCAAAAAATCGCAATTTGAGACCTATTGGAATCAATTTAGAAGGCTTTCATTAATATATTTCAGTTGTCAAAAGATCAGACAAATTTAAACATTTTAGTAAAAGTCTATCTAAAATGACTTATGTGTAAAAAATAGACACATTTCTTTTATTATAGTCAATTACGTAAATTTTGAATCGCTACACAAACGTATTAACAAATATTATATATTAAATAAACAGCACACACCACCGCCAATATTCTCCATGTTTAATTTTTATGTTTATGATTTGTATTAAGCGGTTTCAAACGTTTTAAAATAAGCCTTAATTTTTAAAATTTTTTTATTTCTTTAAGTTTATTTTCAAAGTGTAGAGTTTGGCAACGATTTCCACCGCTTTAAAGACACGTTTACGCAAAAAATCTTACAGAATCATAAATTTTGGGATGTTTTCTTTTCATTGCCACCAAAAAATTTATTATTTTCCAAAATTGAAAAAATGACTTTTTGCCTAAAAACTGTCCAAATTACCTATAGTGCGCTGTGCCAAATTTGGTGCAAACCGAAAAATATTAAGGGACTTTGGTACACCATTTACCTACAATAGGACGAAAATGTATATGGAAGTTATATCTAAATCTGAACCGATTTTCACGAAACTTAACACACATCATTCTAGACCTAATTCATTAAGCTGTGCCAAATTGAGACCCATTCACTTTAAATCGGACGAAAATATATATTGGCGTAATATCTAAATCTGAACCGATTTTCTCGAAACTTAGCACACATCATTTTGGACATAATTCAGTACTTTATGCACATTTCGGGAAACTCGAAAGATACATAGGGACTTTGGAGACCCATTTACCTTAAATCGGACGAAAATTTATATTGGAGTTATATCTAAATCTCAATCGATTTTCTCGAAACTTGGCACACATCATTCTGGACATAATTCAGTACTCTATGTAAAATTTCATGCAAATCGGACGAAACTATATACGGGAGCTATATCTAAATCCGATTTTCTTGAAACTTGGCACACATCACTTTGGACCTAATTCTGTACTCTGTGCCAAATTTCGTGCAAATCGAATGATATATAGGGACTTTGGTGCACAATTTACCTTAAATCGGACGAAACTATATATGGGAGCTATATCTAAAACTGAACCGATTTTCTCAAAACTTGGCACACATCATTTTGGACCCAATTATGTACTCTGTGCAAATCGAAATTTATTTTTGTGAACACAGTACAGGTCGCATTTATGATCCGATTTGGATGAAATTTGGCATAGGTCACTTATTTGGCCCAAGGACGAACCCTATTGAAATTGGGAAAAATCGGTTCAGATTAGATATAGCTCTCATATATATTTTCGTCCGATTTAAGGTAAATGGTGCACCAAATTCTCAAGGTTTCCCGATTTCGACGAAATCTGGCATAACGTATGAAATTGAGTCCAGAATAACATGTGCTAAGTTTTATTGAAAGCGGTTGAGATTTAGATATAGCTCCCATATATATTTTCGTCCGATTTTAAGTAAATAGTGCACCAAATTTCCAAGATGTGTCCGATTGAGACGAAAATTGGCGTAACGTATGGTATTGAGTCCAGGATAATGTGTGTTAAGTTTCATTGAAATTGATTCAGATTTAGATATAGCCCAACATATAGGTTCGTCCGATTTTTTGTAAATGGTGCACTAAACTCCCAATATTTGTCCGATTGTGACGAAATTTGACATAACGTATGGAATTGAGACTAGGATATAGTGTGTTTTAAGTTTCATTAAAATCGGATCAGATATAGATATAGCTCCCATATATAGCTTCGTCCGATTTTTATGTAAATATTGCACCAAATTCTCAAGATTTGCCCGATTGATACGAAATTTGGCATATGGAATTGAGTATAGGCTAAAGTGTGTAAATTGTCTTTGAAATCGGTTCGGATTCAGATATAGCTCCCCTATATATATATATATATATATTCATCCGATTTTATGTAAATTCCCAAGGTTTGTCCGATTTTGACGATATTTTGCATATTGTATTAAATTGAGTCTAGAATAACATGTGTTAAACTTTATAGAAAGCGGTTCAGATTTATATATGGCTTCGATATATAATTTCGTACGATTTTATGTAAAAGGTGCACCGGACACCTTACTTTTGCCCGATTAAGACGAAATTTTGCATATGGTATTGAATTGGGTCTTGAATGAAGTTTCGTAGAAATCGATTCAGATTTGGTCCCTTAAAGCGTACTCTGCACCAATATCTCGCACAACTTACCGACATTTCTTCCGTTACTTTTGAAATATTCCCAGTGCCAAAAGCACGTCTCTGCGGAGCATCATGACGCTGGCCCGGTTTACAAACAGCACTGCCAAACAATGAGCGTATCTTGCCAATAAAAGTTTGATTTTTACCAGACATTGTCATGGCACTCTGATCTGATTCAAGGCGACGGGCAGCTCTTAAAGCTGGTACACGTATGGCACGGAGTCGACGACGTTTAATTTGTATATTATAGACCATTTTCTCTGCCGTCATGGGGGAACCACCCAACATTATACAGCCAAAGGAGAGCCACATGCGAATGACACGCAACCACACAATCAGCGGTATAAAGAATATCCATGGCAGGGGTCGTTCCAATTTGGTATCAGTGTCATCTATAAAAGGACATTTAATTATTTTGGAATTGAATAATCGGCTTAAAACCCACCCTGTGGCAAACTCCATTTGGAGGTTTCTTCCAAAACTTTTAGCACACGATCACCGCGCTCCAATATCGCCTGACCCATACCAGTTGCAGCGAATTTCTCGCAAATCATTTGCAGTTTATCCTTCAACGTTTTATTTTGAGGTATTTCGATTTCTTCAATTTCCTCTTCATCACCTGGTGCCATGGTGATCTCATCTCCGGTGGATTTTTGTTGCGGCTGCTGTTGTTGTTTTTGGGTTTTGGTTTCCTGAGCCATTCTCAATGCTGCTGTTGTTGACCGTGATCGTTACTGAAATGTTACTGAAAGCATCATTTTTTTTTAAATATTGGCGTGATAATGAAAACATAATGAAAATAAAAAAAAAATATTAAAAGAATTCTGCGCCATTCTCTGGCAGTCGTTATCAGTTTGCCGGTTTCAATAGTTTTGTTGCTTTGCCGGACAGGAATTATTTGTTTGCTTTTATTTTTTATTAAATTCTAGTTGTTGTTGCTATTTTAGTTTATATGACTAATTCCAATTTTTAATTTTGAACTTTGTACGAATTCCTATTGGAAAATAATCAGAAAATTATGTTGATATTTTGTTATGATGATGTAATGTTCTGAGGTGTTATATGGATATGGATGTACCAATTAAATATATTAAACAATGCAATGTTCACTCGAATGGAGAAACCGATTTCCTTCAAACTCTACACATTGTAATATTTCTTCCAAGCTTAGATCAAATTCGAAGATGGGGAATATCGATCCACTCCTTCTGGTACCTTCCCCCATAAAATTGTCAAAATTGTGCAAAAAAAATAACTTTATAATATCATGCGAACGGACTATCCTATTTGAACCAACCCATACTTAACCTATTCTCTTCACCAAGCCCAAATTAGGCGAGAAGAATCTCCGATTTTAATAAAACTTTGCACATTCTATTTTTACCAAGCCTAGATCAAGTCAGAAGATAAGAACCATTGGTCCACACCTTCTGGTACCTAACCCGAAGATGGAACCCATCGGCCCTTTCCTTCTGGTACCTACCCTAGAACGGGTTAATATTTTTCAAACTTGTAAATTTAATTAATTTCAAAGCGAATTGAATAACCGATTTGATCAAAATTAAATCTGAAACCTCTTTGCCTGAACTGAATTCTCTGAAATTTTGTACGTTGGGTATCAAATTACTCCACAAAAAATTATAAATATAGGTCCAGTTTTTCTGATAGTCCCCATATAAGGGTACCCCCATATTTTTGGCATTTTGGGGGTTCTGATCGTATTTTTCGACCGAATTGACTGTAATTTAGTACGCCGAGTTCTTATTAGGTAGCAAATCTCTCTACTATAAATTATAAATATATATAAGGGTACCCTCATATAAGGGTACCCTCAATTTTCGGTATTTTGGGGTTCTTGAGCGCGTTTTTCAACCAAATTCTTTGTAATTTTGTTTTTTGTAGTCGTATATGGTAACAAACCTCCATCCCAAAAATTATAAATATTCGCCCCTTTTAGGGGTAGTCCACATGTAACCCCCTTTTTATACACTTCACCTCACTATGGTACAGGGTATTGTGTCTTTGTGCATATGTTTGTAGCAGGGAAAAAATCGAAATAGACCCATGGTTCCTTTTGAGAATATGCATAGAATCTGAGTCGATTTATGAATGTCCGTCCGTCTGTCCGTCCATGTATTTTTTAACAAAGTACAGGTCCCATTTATGATCCGATTTGGATGAATTTTGGCAAATTGGAAAAAATCGGTTCAGATTTAGGTATAACACCCACATATATTTTCGCCCGATTTTAACTATATAAAAAATACACAGACCATTGGTTTCAAGTTTTATCTATAGGGAAAAAAATACAGACCCTTGGGTCAAAGTTTTTTCTATAGGAGCAAATTCATAGACCCTTGGTTCCATGTTTTTCCTATAGAAATAACTTCACAAGCCTTTGAGTCCATTTTTTTCTGAATAAAAAAAATTCACAGGCCCTTGGGTCCAAGTTTTTTCTGTAGAAAAAATGTACGGACCCTTGGGTCCAAGTGTTTTCTATTGAATAATGCATGGAAGCTTGAAGCCAAGCTTTTTCTATAGAAAAAATGCCCAGACATTTGGGTCTAAGTTGTTTCTATTAAAAAGTTCACTGAACCTTAAGATCAAGACGTGAGTCCAAATTTTTCTATAAAAAAATCATAGAACCTTGGGTCCAGGAATTTTCAATATAATAATTGGAAGAGCCATGGGTGCATTTTTTTTGAAAATATTTCGGGCTTCAAGTTTTTCTATAGAAGCATATTCGCAGACGCTCAAATGGTTTTTTTTCTATAGAAAAACCAGTAAGGAAAGTTCAAAAATCGGACGGGCCGACTATATGATACCCTTGTATGGAAGATATATGTTAATCTGAACCAATTTCAACAGAACTTCACACACATCAAACAGGACTTAATTCAGTATGCTGTGCAAAATTTGAGAGTTTGGTGAACCATTGTCCTAAAATCGGACGGAAATATATATGGGAGCTATATCTAAATATGGACCGATTTCAAGAAAAACATCATAGATGTCAAACTGGACTGAATTCATTGTTTAAATCGGACCATTATTGGGAGTTTGGTGCACCATTTACATAAAATCGGACGAAACTATATATGGGAGCTATATATAAATATGGACCGATTTCAACAAAACTTCACAGATGTCAAATTGGACTAAATTCCGTACGCTGTGCAAGATTTTGTCCCAATCGGGCAAACATTTTCAGTTCGGTGCACCATTTACCTAAATGGCAGCTTATCTAAATATGAACCGATTCCAACAAAACTTCGCACATATTAATCTGCACATAATTCAGTACTGTGTGTAAAATTTTGTCTCAATCGGACCAATATCTAAATCTGAACCGATTTTCTCCAATTTCAATGGGCTTCGTCCTTGGGCATGTGCCAAATTGCTGACATGTGCCAAATTTCATCCAAATCGGATCATAAATGGGACCTGTACTTTGTTCACAAAAATACATGGACGGACATGTATAAAATCGACTCAGAATGTGATTCTATGCATATTCTCAAAACGAACCATGGGCCTATCTCGATACCTTTTGTTTGTTACAAACATATGCACAAATACATAATGCCCTATACCACAGTGTGGTGAAGGGTATAAAAATCACGGAGCCTTGGATCCAAATGCTTTCTATATTAAATAACTTACGGACCCTTGGGTTTAAGTTTTTTCTATATAAATCAGCAAGAAATGTTCAAATGTCGGACAGAGCCGACTATATGATTTTCTTCACTACTTTGGGCACATACAAGATATGCTCACGCTTGGATCCAATTCTATTGAAAAAATAATTAACAAACCCTTGGGTTTATATTTTTTCTATAGAGAAAATGTTTTTCCCAATCGACATCACCCTGTAGAAATATTAGTACGATGTGCTAAATTTTGTCTCAATCGGACAATCCTTTAGAGTTTACTGCACCGTTTATTTAAAATCGGACGAAACTATATATGGGAGTTATAACTAACTTTGAACCGATTTTCTGCAATTTCAATAGGGTTTGTCGTTGGGCCAAACAAGTGACCTATGCAAAATTTCATCCAATTCGGATCATAAATGTGACCTGTAATTTGTTTACAATTTAATATAGAAAGACATGCAGATTAGGGGACGCGCATAAATCGATTTTTTTTCCAAATATTTTCAAAATTTTAAACCTCTCTTATAGATATCAATGAAATCAGAACACACAAAAACCATACAGCTACACAATGTGTTACGACAAATGCATATGTTTTGTTTCGGTTTCATTTTTCGATACACTTTGATCTTGAGTCTGTCAATTATTTTTGATAATTTTATTATTTATTTTATTACCAGCATTTATTGTTTAATTTCATATTCTTGTGTGACTATGTACGTGTATTCAGAGTATCATCGAACAAATAACGTGAAAATGATTATCTCAGAGAAATGTTTACGCAAATTGTATAATAATGTAATGTGTTTACAA
Organism: Musca vetustissima; assembly: GCF_032173495.1. Lineage (NCBI taxonomy): Eukaryota > Metazoa > Arthropoda > Insecta > Diptera > Muscidae > Musca > Musca vetustissima. The sequence continues at coordinate 17,994 of NW_026875180.1, forward strand.
AAATAAGTGAAAGATGTTATGGCCCAGGTGAAAGGATAGTTCAAAGGTCGGACGGTCCTTCACCACACTGTGGTACAGGGTTTTATGTCTTTGTGCATATGTTTGTAACAGGCAAAAATAATCGAGATAGACCCATGGTTCCTTTTGAGAATATGCATAGAATCACTTTCTGAGTCGATTTATGCATGTCCGTCCGTCCGTCTGTCGGTGTTAAATTGTAAACAAAGTACAGGTCGCATTTATGATTCGAATTGGATGAAATTTGGCACAGCTCATTTGTTTGGCCCAAGGACGAACCCTATTCAAATTGGGAAAAATCGGCTCAGATTTAGATATAGCTCCCATATATATTTTCGTCCGATTTAAGGTAAATGGTGTACCAAAGTCCCTATATATCTTTCGATCTGCACGAAATTTGGCACAGCGTACTAAATTAAGTCTAGAATGATGTGTGCAAAGTTTCTTGAAAATCGGTTCAGATTTAGATATAGCTCCCATATATATCTTGGTCCGATTTAAGGTAAATTGTGTACCAAAGTACCTATATATCTTTCGATTTGCACGAAATTTGGCTCAGCGTACTAAATTAAGTCTAGAATGATGTGTGCAAAATTTCGTGAAAATCAGTTCAGATTTAGATATAGCTCCCATATATAGCTTCACCCGATTTTAGGTAAATAGTCCACTAAAGTCCCTGGAAATCTTTTGATTAGCACGAATTTTGGCATAACGTACTGTATTATGTCTAGAATGATGTGTGCAAAGTTTAGTGACAATCTGTTCAGATTTAGATATAGCTCCCATATATATTTTCATCCGATTTAAGGTAATTGGTGCAAAAGAGACCCTATATATCTTTCGATTTGCCCGAAATTTGGCATAGCGTACTGAATTGCGTCTAGAATGATGTTGCTACGTTTCATGAAAATCGGTTCAGATTTAGATCTAGCTAACATATATAGGTTCGCCCGATTTTGGGTAATTGGTGCACCGAAGTCCCTGGAAATCTTTTAATTTGCACGAATTTTGGCATAGCGTACCGAATTAAGTCTAGAATGATGTGTGCAAAGTTTCGTGAAAATAGGTTCAGATTTAGATATAGCTCCCATATGTATTTGTATCCGATTTCAAGTAATTGGTGCATCAAAGTCTCTGAAAATCATTCGATTTGCACGAAATTTGTCATAGTGTACTGAATTAAGGCTAGAATGACGTGTGCTAAGTTTCGTGAAAATCGGTTCATATATATTTTCGTCTGATTTTATGTAATTGGTACACCAAAGTCCCATATATATTTCGATTTGCACGAATTATGGTATAGGGTACTGAATTAAGTCTAAAATGATGTTGCTAAGCTTCGTGAAAAGATCCATACCTAGGCCGATTGACACAACGTACTGATGTAATATAAATTAGTCTCTGGCAAGTTTCTCTGAAATCGGTTCAGATGTAGATATATAACAAAAACGCGTCGTCTGTTAGGATACATATGTAGAATATACCCAAAGTGGTGAAGGGCATCATAAGTCGGCCCAGTCCGACATTACTACTTTCCTTACTGGTTTATTTTATATATTTATTTCTATTAAACTTCAGCACAGATCACATTTTTGCCTGCAAAAACAGAGGTTTACTTTTAGCCTCTGAATATGAGAGTTGCAAATTATGTCATTGGGTCTATTTTTCGATCTTCCATCAGAACACACAAATTACATTACAATTTCAATGGAAGAACTAAATAAAAGGGAAAATCAATAAAATCAAAATATATTTTTTCCGGCGCCGAATAAAACAAACATAATAAAAATAATAACAAACATAGTGGGTATAAGAAGCTTAAAAAAAACTAGAAATAACAATCAATTTAATTAGACTGATCAATCCAACACCAACAACCAATGAAAAAAAGAAAAAAAAAACAAAAACAAAATTGAAATTGAAATAGATCACCATTGACATTGACCCTGCCGTTGGCAGTCTATTGTCGGCGGTGACTGAATAAACGAACAGCAGCAATTAGGGCGCCATCGTTCAACTGGGTGATAATTTTTTTCGATTGTTTTCGTTGCATTTCGATTTTTTTGTTTTCAAAAACATAAAAAATTCCAAACATTGTTGATTTGTACAGAATTATAAATTGAAATCAAGTAACGCGTGCCGCTTGATGTAATACGCAGATAACGGTAAATAGACATTTTTGAGAAAACAGAAAAAAATGTGTAAGATAAATGGATAAAATATACGACAGGAATGGAATGAAGGCAAACCAAAGCAGCAAAAGGTGAAGAAACTTAACTTACCGCTTATTTCAGAAAAGTAATATAATTTTGATAAAAAAAATATTCACTATCGATATCACTTTACACTTTTATAAATAATGTCTTTTTTCAGCACTTGATTTTTAATTGTATTATTTATTTTTATTGTGTCTCAAATGTTTTCCTTTATTTTTCTTATTCCATCCAAGAATCGAAACTTATTTTTATCATTTGCTACTGTCCCGCAGTCCCATTAAAAATCGACTAAATTTCTGGAATTGTTTTGATCACCTATGGATGTGTTCTGCATTTCAATGTTATTCAGCTTTGCATGAGAGACCTACATATATAAGGAGAGAGAGTAGTCTCTCTCTCTCCTCGAGCCTCGATCATAGCCGAGTGGTGAATTTATCAGTGATTTTAATCTTTGCTTTCACAACGATTTTTGCTCTTTGTTGTATCAGCATAAAAAAAACCAAAGAAAAGAGATTCAACTCTTATCATAGGTTCTTTTTGTTGTAATTACATAGAGGGAGGACTGATTTTCAAATCACTTCTAATTGAGTGAAAATTTTACACGGAGAAGGGTATATGACCATGGAATAAGAGTGGCCCGTTTCACGATAATGAACCCAGACTTTTTGGTGAAAAATGAAAAAATTTACTTATACCATCACCACGCTGATCGGTATAAAATGTTACATAAAGCTCCGGTTATGGTCAACGTTTTTGGTAGAGATCAAATAATATTAGGGTCATCCCCCCTCGACCATTTTATGGCGTAAATGTTCAATACGGAAAAAAAATCTGTTGGAAAATGCGTCTGAACAGTGATAATGCCCTAAATGGGCCGTAACTTTAATAGGTTTGAGTTTTTAAGATCAATTGGAGAAAAAACATAAAGTCAGAAAAAATCATCAAGTCTTTATATAAATCGTTAATATCGTCCATATAAATATATCCTAAACAATAAGGTAGAGTTTATATTATATTTGCCATTCCCTTTGCAACATCTCGAAGTATTCAACGGATACCCCATATAGAATAAAATTCTATGTCAATGTATGTCTGCCTGCTGTGAACTGTACTGTAATGTTCAGACGGACGAATGGGTACACATTTCTGGAACGATTAATCTAGTCGAAATAGTACAATCCTATACTATTTAAAAAGTGGGACTATGACCCACTATTATAAATTAATGGATTACAAATCCCAGCTAATGTCACTTGTTGTCAGTATTGATTCTTACTTACTTACTTAGCTGGCTTGTTACAGAACGGTTGTTCCATAAGCCGAGCTTAAAAAATATTACCACGCGCGTCGGTCTTGTGCGCAAGTCCACCAATTTGGAAGACCACGTTCCATGATGTTGTTTTTTACTAGATCTTTCCATCTAATTCGTGGCCTTCCCCTTCTACGGGAACCATCAGTAGGCTCATTTTTATATGCCTTTTGAGCTTGGGCATTTTCATTCATCCGCACAACATGGCCTAGCCACCGTAGCCGCTGCAGCTCAATACTACTGACTATGTCGATGTCCGCGTATAAATTGTAAAGCTCGTGGTTCATTCGACGACGATATTCACCGTCGTCGCAGTTCGGCCCGTAGATCTTTCGGAGAATTTTTTCTCTCAAACACCCCAAGAGCTGCCTCATCTGCTTGCGCAAGTACCCATGCTTCTGATCCATATAATAGCACGGGTAGTATCAGAGTTTTGTAAAGTGTGAGTTTGGTCTGGCGGGAGGTGGCCTTGTTTCTAAATTGATTACTTAGACCATAGTAGCATCTGTTGGCCATCACAATCCTTCTCCGAATTTCAAAACTGATGTCACTGGTCACTGATGAATAGTTTGGCTGGTAACTAATCGGCTCCTGCTGCTTTGTTGTTCTTGAGCCGATTACAATGACCTCATCTTGGCTTGGTGGTATACACTCTATACCATCATCTCTTATTGGTTCTGGGGTATCTTCTTCATAACCACTATTTGATACTAGAAGCTTTTCGAAATGCTCCTTCCAGATCCTCTACACGCTGTCTGTATCTGTCACCAGGTTTCCTTCTTCACCTCTACAGGAGGATGTGCCTGCACCAAAGCCTTCGGTTTGGTGTTTTACTCATTGGGACTTCATTCTGACTCCTGTACATCCCGATTTGCTCAGGCTCACGCTTTTCTTGTTCTTTCTTCTTTTTTCTGAAAATACGTTTCTCCTCTCTCCTTTTCTCCCGATAGCTCACCATCACGTTACGTGTTGCTACTGTCCGCATAGTTGACCTATACGCTGCGTTTTTCACATCAGTAGCATTACGACACTCCTGACCGTTTCTTGGTGGTGGTTTTTGGTACCCAAGTGTTGCTTTTGCTGCAGTTTGTGGTGAGTGGGCAATTCTTTGCCATTGTGCTTCTATACTATTATCGGAACAAGAAGTGCTTTCTTCAAGCAGATGGGTAAGTTGAGCGGAGTAGGCCTCGGCTACCTGTTGTGTTTGCAGCTTTTCGACGTCGAGTTTCCGTGTTGTATTAGATCGCACCTTTGCTGCAACATTAAGACTGGTGCGTACCTTGGATGCCACAAGGTAATGGTCCGAATGGATATTCGCTCCTCGGATCGATCGGACGTCACATCACAATATGATCAATTTGATTTCTCGTTACTTGATCAGGAGAGATCCAGGTGGCCTTGTGTATATCGAGAGGCTTGAATCTGGTGTTGCTAACTACCATGTTTTTTGCTGCCGCGAAGTCAATTACCCTGATGCCGTTGTCGGATGTTCCTTCATTAAGGCTGAGTTTTCCGACGGTGGGGCCAAAGATATTTTCCATTCCGATTTTTGCATTAAAATCTCCTAGCAGAATTTTTGAAGTCATGGCCAGGTCAACGGTCATATGCTGTTTCTAGGCGCTCATAAAATATATTTTTGGTCTGTTCATCTTTATCTTCGGTCGGAGCATGGGCGCAAATAAAACTGATGTAAAACAACTTCGCTTTTATACGGATTATAGCAATTCGCTCATCTACTAGAGTGAATCTGGAGACAAGGTCTTTTATTCTGCTGTTAACCATAAATCCGCATCCAAATTCATGCCTTCATGGCAGCTATAATACAGGGCGTAATCGTCTGATTTACTTACGCCTGTCCCTTTCCATCGCATTTCCTGTAAGGCAATAATATCGGCTTTGTACTTCTTGAGTACATCCACCAAAGCGAACACTGCGCCTGTTCTGTACAACGTACGCACATTCCAAGTGCAGATTCGCAGATCGTGGTCCTTTATACGTTTGCGGGGGTCGTCAACATTAGGGGGGTTTGGTTTTCTTTTTCTTAGCTTTTTCATAGTTGGTTGGGTTTTTCGAGAGTGTGCAACTAACCCGACGCCTCAACATAAACATGAGCCCATCAAATAACATCACTTTTGGAAAAATCTTTAATTAATCATATGTCTCAATCTTAATATTCAATTATTTCTGTGATGGAAATAGGTTGAATGATATTCCACTTATAGCCCACCAACTCTTTTATACTATTCTAATATTAATAAACTACAAATATTATAATTAATAATTGCTATTAATTTATTCACTTATTCACCCACGACGACAGATATTTAGTAAATATAATTACAGCCTAACAAAAACATTGAACAGTTCACCCCGCCAATAAATTCTTAACAAATCATCATTTGATCATTTTCACAACTAATGATTCAAAATCATCAATTGATATTCAAATGAATATGACGTCATATTTGTTTATTTTTTTCGATATTTATTTTCAATTTCATTCATTTCCAAAAGTTATTTATTTGAGAGCAAACGAGCATCCTAATCTCAAAACTATGTCATCTCAACAACCGGCAAATGCAAATGTTTATGAGTTTGTTGTGTTCTCATTTCCAGTTTTTTGTTGTTGTTGTTTGTTTCGAAAGTAATAAATAATTGTTTAATGAGTGTAGTCATTTTTTTTTTTTTGGAACATATTGTCTCACCTAATGTTCTTCATTGTTAGTATTAAAAACTGAAAGCTTTAGAAATATTTAAAAAGTCTCCAGCAGCTGTCTGGAATGATGCTTAATGTTATGACATCATGACACTCGATTTATTTGTAGATTAGCAATATAAGAAACAAAAACAACACAGTATTGTTTTTTGTTAACTGCCCCCCATGAGTGACCTTATGCACCCAAATGTAAATGTAATTAGCATATGTTAAGTTCCTAAAAACAGAAGATTTTAAGATGGTTAGATACATCATTGTCAAAGCATTTAAACTATGTCAACCTATTTTAATATGTTAAGTTCGGGCGGACAGAACTGTGGATACCCTCCACCATAGGTATACTGACAGACATACCAAGAAATGGACCTATACCAGTAATTCTACAAACCGATTGATGTAAACTATTCTGTACACCAAATACACATTTCAGCAATTTCAATGGGGATTTTTCATAAAATCTGAAACGTGGACTGATAATGATAACAAATGGAGTCTAAAATCCTCAAACTATTGCAATTTAGATTACAAAGATATATGAGGCTATGCCTAAAGAGGAAGTAGCGAATATTTGGAGTTATCATTATATAAAGGCTATGCTTAAAGGGGGACCAATATTGGTTACATAGTGCAGGAATTAGCGAATATTTGGGGTAATCATTTTATGCGGGCTATGCCTAATTAATGTGGATGTGGGATGTGACGTAGGGGATGATAGATACCAAGCAACGGCTCTGATTGGCTTTATCATGGCGATGTCCAGGCTTATATTGGTCCCTCTTTCATTTCAATTGTGGACACTGACCTCCCCGCGGTGCCACCTGGGGAGCTATTCTCAGCCCTATCCGTTCATAGGTGTTTAAAGCCATGTCTGCGTTCGGCATTCCTGCAAAATTAATACGGCTATGCAGGATAACTTTAAGTGGCACAAGGTCAGCAGTTAAAGTAGGAAAGGACCTATCGGAACCATTCAATACCGAACGAGGATTCAGACAAGGTGGCAGTTTGTCGTGTGATCTTTTTAATATCCTACTGGAAAAGGTCATACGAGACGCAAAGGTAAACAGAAATGACACTCTGTACACCAAACAACACATGTTACTCGCCTACGCCGATGACATTGATATAATGGGTGGAACATTGCGAGCGGTAACAGCCACCTTTGAACAAATTGAAAAGGAGTCTGCCAAATTAGGACTGGCAGTAAACGGCGAGAAGACCAAGCTGATGGTATCAACGCGCAAGACGTCCAGTAGACTCGGACCAACTGTGGAACTTGAGAACTACAGCTTCGAGGTAGTTAAAGACTTTATATACCTTGGTACCGACATAAATAAAACGAATGACATCAGTTTTGAAATTCGGAGAAGGATTGTGATGGCCAACAGATGCTACTATGGTCTATGTAAGCAGTTTAGAAACAAGGCCACCTCCCGCCAGACCAAACTCACACTTTACAAGACGCTGATAATACCCGTGCTATTATATGGATCAGAAGCATGGGTACTTGCGCAAGCAGATGAAGCAGCTCTTGGTGTGTTTGAGAGAAAAATTCTCCGAAAGATCTACGGGCCGATCTGCGTCGACGGTGAATATCGGCGTCGAATGAACCACGAGCTTTACCAAATATACGCGGACATCGACATAGTAAGTCGTATTGAGCTGCAGCGACTACGGTGGCTAGGCCATGTTGTGCTGATGAATGAAAATGCCCCAGCTCAAAAGGCATATAAAAATGAGCCTACTGATGGTTCCTGTAGAAGTGGAAGGCCACGAATTAGACGGAAAGACCACGTAGAAAACAACATCTTGGAACGTGATCTTCCAAATTGGTGGACTTGCGCACAAGACCGACGCGCTTGGAAATCTTTTTTAAGCTCGGCTTATGGAACAACCGTTCTGTAACAAGCCAGATAAGTAAGTATGCCTAATTAATGACCGATATATGTCAATTTCGAACCCAATATTTTAGTTTTGTATCTGAATTCTTTCCTTTACATGGTATCATAATATGGGGGAGATGCCTAAATTACTACCGATATACTTCACTATCGTCAGGTTCGAGTTTTTTTCACGATATCTTTAGAAGGCGGAATTATGACAACAGATAGCAAAATCGTTTTAGAATTCCACACTTTTTAGGGTAAAAACTGAATATTTAGAGTAACGACTATCCCCGAACTATGGCAAAATACGCCCATATGGCGACAACCCCAATACACGGAATAAATCAGCTAACTAAACAAGGAAAAGCGATAAGTTCGGCAGAGCCGAACTTTGGATATCTTCCACCATATACTGACAGATACTTGAAATGCAAATATAGGGAACATACCAAAAAGTGGACCTATTCCGACATCTCGACGAACCGATTATGTAAACCATAATGTATACCAAATACAAATACATCTTATTATTTCTTCAAAACTTTGTTCAATTTCGATGATGGGAAATATCGGTCCACTCCTTCTTGTACCTCTCACACAGGGGCTAGGCCTAAATGCGGTCTATAGTTCATTATCGAACCTTACGTTTTAGTTTTTTATCTCGATATGCTCCGCAGGTGAAATGATTACAACATTGTCTTAGAAACAAATCCAAAACGCGGAAAAAATCAAATAAATATTTTAATTGGGTTGAACAAACGCACTAAAGAACCTCAAATTACCGAAAATTGGGGGGTACCCTTATATGGGGGCTTATCGAAAAATTGACCTATATTCATATTTTTTTTGGGGAAGATTTAGTACCTATTAATAACTCAAAACAATAAATTACAGCCAATTCGGTGGAAACATGCGCCCAAGAACCCCAAAATACAGAAAATTGGAAGGTACCCTTGTATGGGGCTATCCGAAAAAATTACCTTTATTCATTATTTTTTGTGGGCCTATATTTAAAACCCCCAAAATACTGAAAATTAGGAGTTACCCTTATATGGGGCCATCCGAAAAAAATTGACCTTTATTCATAATTTTCTGTGGAAAGTTTTGGAACCTATTAAGAACTCAAAATACTAAATTACAGCCAATTCGGTGGCAAATTTTGATCAAAACCCCCAAAATACTGAAAATTAGGGGGAACCGTTATATGGGGGCTACCAGAAGAAGTGGACCTATATTTAAAATTGTTGGTGGAGAAATGTGGTACCCCAATAAGATTCCAATGTACCAAATTTCGGTTGAAAAACGCCCTCAAGAACCTCAAATACCGAAAGCTGGGTGGTAACCTTATATGGGGACTATGTGTAAACGTAGTCCGATGTAGCCCATCTTCGAACTTGACCTGCCCGCAAAATTTTGGCGATCTATCTTAATTTGTTTAGACGTTAGGGTGATTACAACAGACAGACGGACATGCTTACATCGTCATAGAATTTTACGCTGATCAAGAATATATATATATATATATATATATATATATATAGGGTCGGAAATGATTATTTCAGAGGCCCTCAACATTTTTTTTACCACTGTTAGTGCTTCTAAAGTTATACAAAAAAGTATTAAGGGAGAATTGTGAAAAAATTAATTGTTTTTGATTTATTTAAAATTTAAAGTTTGATTTTGCCTCTGAAAGTCGTGTTAGTGACTGCGGAAGTGCCCATATATCGTTATCGGACTACAAAACAATAATTGTTTATCTGCAAGTCCAGATTTGAAAACATCTTAATACGGTATTTGTGTGTAAGAGACGTTATCACCAGCCTACGCGACATTTAGAAATAAATATCGTGTGAATACAACAGCCGGTATTCGTATCCTGTTTTATATCCTTAACACAAAAGTCACTAGAACACAACACTAACTTGAAATAAAGCTTTATTTGCGCGCGCTCCCTCATTCTCCCAATTTGCTACCCGGGTCAGGAAAATAATAACAACAGCAAATGTCACACAAACTCACACACACACTGAAAAGTCTAATAACGAAAGCTTTTTCGCCATCCACCGTAGAAGAATTCAGTTGCGTGCCTACTCTCCATACGAACGGTATAACAAACGGTAGATAACGTAAATTCTTCTAGCGGAATGTGGATATAACGCGGACGGTCCAGTGGATATAAGTTGTAATAGAAAGTGAAGCAAACCAGAAATATAAATATATATAAAAAATTAATAAAAAAAGTTATAAATATAGAATACAAGTAGGAAATATAAGAAAAGAAAGAAAATAAGTGTATTGTTTAAAAAGGATTTGAAAAAAGTGCAATAGTGTTGCCGAAATTAAAAATTAAGAAAAAGTTTGTAAATCAATTTGGGAATAATGCCAAACAATGACATCTCCAAAAAATTTGAAATCATTTAAAGCCATCTTTAAATTACCCAAATCCACAGCAGCAGCAGCAGCGGTAGCGTCTATACAACGATACAACACGTAAATGTATGTAAATGGAATAAAGAAAGGGATAAACTTATAGGCAAGGCAAAGAAACAGGAAAAATAAAATAGAAAAAAAAATAATAATAAACGAAAACAAAAACAACACAACCAACCACTTTACATAGAAAAGGAGCAAATCACGCATTGTTGTTGTTCTGTTATAAACATACAACACACATTCGTTTGGGCATATTTACATGCACACACTGGCTTAATGGCAACAGAGTAGGCTCGCATATGTATGAGAATGTTTTGCTGATGTTGTCGTCATTGTTGTTATTGTAATGGCTTGGTAAGCTTACACACATATATAGGCCACCCAGCCAGCCAGCCAGCCAACCGTCCATCCATCACATAACACCCATTTGGAGCAACAAACGTTGCCAAACCCACCAACTAACACACATGAGTCACACAGGACCCAACAACGTGTGCCAACAAGCACGGAGATGTGAGAGCAATTCCTGCTCAAAAACATTGAACTGAGAAGAGAATAAAACTACATAGCATGCTTTTGGGGTTTTCTCACACAATGTTGCCACTTTATTTATTAATCAAAAAATTGGACCTAAGGACCGGACACTTTTTTTCTAATATTTATACCCTTCACCACACTGTGGTACAGGGTATTATGTCTTTGTGCATATGTTTGTAACAGGCAAAAATAATCGAGATAGACCCATGGTTCCTTTTGAGAATATGCATAGAATCACTTTCTGAATCGATTTATGCATGTCCGTCCGTCCGTCCGTCTGTCCGTCTGTCCATGTTAAATTGTAAACAAAGTACAGGTCGCATTTATGATCCGATTTGGATGAAATTTGGCACAGCTCATTTGTTTGGCCCAAGGACGAACCCTATTGAAATTGGGAAAAATCGGTTCAGATTTAGATATAGCTCCCATATATATTTTTGCCCGATTTACGGACTTTAGACCCTGAAAATCTTTCGATTTGCACGAAATTTGGCATAGCATACTGAATTGAGCCACGAAAGATGTGTGCCAAGTTTCGTGAAAATCGGTTCAGATTTATATATAGCTCCCATATATAGTTTCGCCCGATTTACGGACTTTAGACCCTGAAAATCTTTCGATTTGCACGAAATTTGGCATAGCGTACTGAATTGAGCCACGAAAGATGTGTGCCAAGTTTCGTGAAAATCGGTTCAGATTTAGATATAGCTCCCATATAAAGTTTCGGCCGATTTTTGGTAAATGGCGTACCAAAGTCCCTATATATCTTTCGATTTGCACGAAATTTGGCATAGCGCACTGAATTAAGTCTAGAATGATGTGTGCAAAGTTTCGTGAAAATCGGTTCAGATTTAGATATAGCTCCCGTATATATCTTCCTCCGATTTAAGGTAAATGGTGTACCAAAGTCCTTATATATCTCTCGATTTGCATGAAATTTTGCATAACGTACTGAATTGAGGCTAGAATGATGTCTGCCCAGTTTCGCGAAAATCGGTCCAGATTTAGATATAGCTCCCATATATAGTTTCGTCCGATTTCATGTTAATGGTGCCCCAAAGTCCCTGTATATCTTTCGATTTACAGGAAATTTGGCATAACGTACTGAATTGAGCCTAGAATGATGTCTGCCCAGTTTCGAGAAAATCGGCCCAGATTCAGATATAGTTTCGTCCGATTTCATGTAAATGGTGCACCAAAGTCCATATATATCCTTCGATATATTTGGATAGAGCTTCCATATATATTTTCGCCCGATTTTAAGTAAATTGGACATCAAACTCTTCATGCTAGTCAGGTTGACATCAAATTTTGCACAACGTACAAAATTGAGCATAGAATTACGTAGTTGCGTTTTCTAGAAGTACAGACATAGCCCAACAGATAACCTATTTATATTTGATTGAAGTCGATTTATATAACTTATGGATATATAGGTAGATTCACATTTAGATAAATATCACATATTTTATTTCATCCAATTTCATGTTAATAGTCCTGGTTAATATATCCATAGTGGTGAAGGGTATCATATAGTCGGCCCCGTCCGACTTTACTACTTTCCTTATGGTTTTCTATAATATTTTTTCAAGGACCAGCATAGGCGTGGATTCGTAAAAGAATAGTTTTTCAAGGAATAAAAAAGGTGTGGATCTTTAAAAGAATATTTTTTCAAGGGCCTATAAAGGCGTGGTTTTCTAAAAGAATAATTTTTTTAAGGACCTATACGGGCGTGGTTTTCTAAAAGAATATTTTTTCAAGGACCTATGCAGGCGTGGTTTTCTAAAAGAATGTTTTTTCAAGGACCTATACAGGCGTGGTTTTCTAAAATAATATTTTTTCAAGGACCTATACAAGCGTGGTTTTCTAAAAGAATATTTTTTCAAGGACCTATACAGTCGTGGTTTTCTAAAAGAATAATTTTTTTAAGGACCTATACGGGCGTGGTTTTCTAAAAGAATATTTTTTCAAGGACCTATGCAGGCGTGGTTTTCTAAAAGAATGTTTTTTCAAGGACCTATACAGGCGTGGTTTTCTAAAATAATATTTTTTCAAGGACCTATACAAGCGTGGTTTTCTAAAAGAATATTTTTTCAAGGACCTATACAGTCGTGGTTTTCTAAAAGAATATTTTTTTCAAGGACCTATACAGGCGTGGTTTTCTAAAAGAATATTTTTTCAAGGACCTATACAGGCGTGGTTTTCTAAAAGAATATTTTTTCAAGGACCTATACATGCGTGGTTTTCTAAAAGAATATATTTTCAAGGACCAGTATAGGCGTGGATTTTTAAAAGAATATTTTTTTAAGAACCAGTATAGGCGTGGATTTTCAAAAGAATATTTTTTTAAGAAGCAGTATAAACGTGGATTTTTTTAAAAGAATATTTTTTTAAGAACCAAGTATAGGCGTGGATTTTTAAAAGAATATTTTTTTAAGAACCAGTATAGGCGTGGATTTTTAAAAGAATATTTTTTTAAGAACCAGTATAGGCGTGGATTTTTAAAAGAATATTTTTTTAAGAACCAGTATAGGCGTGGATTTTTAAAAGAATATTTTTTTAAGAACCAGTATAGGCGTGGATTTTTAAAAGAATATTTTTTTAAGAACCAGTATAGGCGTGGATTTTTAAAAGAATATTTTTTTAAGAACCAGTATAGGCGTGGATTTTTAAAAGAATATTTTTTTAAGAACCAGTATAGGCGTGGATTTTTAAAAGAATATTTTTTTAAGAACCAGTATAGGCGTGGATTTTTAAAAGAATATTTTTTTAAGAACCAGTATAGGCGTGGATTTTTAGAAGAATATTTTTTTAAGACCCAGTATAGGCGTGGATTTTTAGAAGAATATTTTTTTAAGAACCAGTATAGGCGTGGATTTTTAGAAGAATATTTTTTTAAGAACCAGTATAGGCGTGGATTTTTAGAAGAATATTTTTTTAAGAACCAGTATAGGCGTGGATTTTTAGAAGAATATTTTTTTAAGAACCAGTATAGGCGTGGATTTTGAAAATAATATTTTTTTAAGAACCAGTATAGGCGTGGATTTTGAAAAGAATATTTTTTAAGAACAAGTATAGGCGTGGATTTTGAAAAGAATATTTTTTTAAGAACCAGTATAGGCGTGGATTTTTAGAAGAATATTTTTTTAAGAACCAGTATAGGCGTGGATTTTGAAAAGAATATTTTTTTAAGAACCAGTATAGGCGTGGATTTTGAAAATAATATTTTTTTAAGAACCAGTATAGGCGTGGATTTTGAAAAGAATATTTTTTTTAAGAACAAGTATAGGCGTGGATTTTGAAAAGAATATTTTTTTAAGAACCAGTATAGGCGTGGATTTTTAGAAGAATATTTTTTTAAGAACCAGTATAGGCGTGGATTTTGAAAAGAATATTTTTTTAAGAACCAGTATAGGCGTGGATTTTTAGAAGAATATTTTTTTAAGAACCAGTATAGGCGTGGATTTTGAAAATAATATTTTTTTAAGAACCAGTATAGGCGTGGATTTTGAAAAGAATATTTTTTTAAGAACAAGTATAGGCGTGGATTTTGAAAATAATATTTTTTTAAGAACAAGTATAGGCGTGGATTTTGAAAATAATATTTGTTTAAGAACCAGTTTAGGCGTAGATTTTCAGAAGAATATTTTTTTAAAGAACCAGTATATTTTTGTTTTTTCTATAGCAAAAAGTGGGTCCTGCGGATCTGACGAATTTTTTCTATAGCAAAAATTTGGTCATATGTTGGACCTAACAATTTTTTTAATATGAGAAAATTGGTCTTACAGACCTGACAATTTTTTATACCCTTCACCATACTGATCCGATTTGGATGAATGGGAAAAATCGGTTCATATTTAGATATAGCTCTCATATATATTTTCGTCCTATTAAATGTCCACCAAAGTCCCTATATATGTTTTGATTTGCACGAAATTTGGCACAGCGTACTGAAATAAGTCTAAAACGATGTGTGTTAAATTTCGTGAAAATCGGTTCAGATTTAGATATAGCTTCCATATATATATTCGCCGATTTTAGGTAAATAGTGCACCAAAGCCCCTATATAACCTTCGATTTGCACGAAATTTGGCATAGCGTACTCAATTAAATCTAGAACGATGTGTGTTAAATTTCTTGAAAATCGGTTCAGATTTAGATATAGCTTCCATATATATATTCGTCCGATTTTAGGTAAATAGTGCACCAAAGCCCCTATATGTGATTCGATTTGCACGAAATTTGGCACAGCGTACTGAATTCAGAGTACAACGATGTGTGTTAAGTTTTGTGAAAATCGATTCAGATTTGAATATAGCTCCAATATATATTTTCGTCAAATTTAATGTATATATTCTTCGATTTGCACGAAATTTGGCATCTGACGTACTGAATTGAGTCTAGAATGATGTGTGCTATGATTCGTGAAAATCAAAATGATGTGTGCTAAGTTTCCTGAAAAGTTTTTCTAAAGAAAGTTGCCCTCAAAAACGTGACATCAATTCCAATATTTTGGTCGTAAAAAAGTACACAAAATGGCAACATTGTTTTTATCTCACCAAAATCACTTGAGTATGTATGTGTGAGTGTGGTTGTGTTTTATGGAGAATATAAACAGAAAAAGGAATGCATGCAAATGGAATAAAATTAAATAAGATGGGTGTTGTATGAATCAAACACAAATATACACCCACACACACACACACATAGCCACATACACTCGCACACTCACATCAATACAAACTAGCTAGAATTTTTATTATTCCTTGTGACTGTTGAATGAATGAAAGAATGTTATTGTTTTGTTCTTGTTATATTTGTTGTTGAGACAAAGATTTGTTGTTGCCATAATGGCATAATTGTTGTTGTTTTTGTTGCTATTCATATTGACACTGCCGACAGTTGTTGTCTTTTTGCTGTAATTGACAGCTTTTTCTTTAGATTTTTTGGTCCATGTTTTTTGTCAATGCAGATATTTTTGTGTAGTGGAGTGTTAATAGACTCTGCCTCCCATTATCATACGTAGTCTTGTGGTCTATCTATTTGTGTGTAGGCGTTTTTTGCGGTAACTTGATTAGATAGTATTTTACACGGGAATACAAAAAATCATACCAATGGGATCTAAAATAATGGTAGACTATTTAATTACACTAGTCGTGCAGTATAATTAACTTAAAGGTAATTAAAATGTTACAATATCGATTTCTCGTCTTTGAAAACCCCACCTAAAATCTTATGAGCAACATTTTTGGAAAACATTGCGAGGATGAAAATTGCGTCTTTTCATAATTGGAATCCACTAAATTTTTGATTACAATTTACATTAAATCGGTTGAAAATATATAGACGAGCTATATCAAAATCTGAATCGACATTTATTAAACTTAATAGACGTCAATCTAGAACCATTTCGGCATGTTGTGCAAAATTTCACCACAATCGGACAAATGTTGCGTATTTGGTACATCATTGAGATTCAATCGGACTAAACTATATATGGAAGATATATCTAAATGTGGACCGATTTCAATTAAGCTTAAAGTACTTCTATATATTTTCATATCTAAATATAGGCTCGTTGATGCACAATTTACATTAAATCGAACGAAAGTATATATGACAGCCGATTCTGAACCGATTTCAACAAAACCTAACGCCCGTCACTCTATACGAACAGGCATATAGTGTCTGGGGCACCATTTTGCATCAAATCGGATGTAATCAGACAACGCTATATATGAGAGATCAATATTGAACAGTTTAGTTGAAAAACTAGCAAACCCTCCACAATATGTCGAATAATTGGGTTATCATTATATGGATGATATCCTCAAATGTAGACCTATATCGATAATATTATTTAGGATAAAAGAAGTCCATTATTTTTATATGAGCTATAGGACTTTATTTAACATGCTTCGGAATGTCCGATTTGGGCCAAATATGCACCGTTTTGTTGTATGATTTGTTGTCATTTTAGCTGTAACTTCATAATGCCTCTCTCATAGAAGTACTGCTTTTTATTTGCAAAAAAAAAACTCTAGTAATCGATTTTCACCATCCTCCCTAGATATCAATTGTTTATCATTACGAAATTTTGCAATACAAGAAAAATATGATAATCGGCAGTTGCATTAAAACTTCCCAACCAAGCTCCTGAAGTTTCTGTAGATGCGTTGTCCCGTTGGAACATGACACCTCTCTTGTTGGCCAATTCTGGCCGTTTCTGGTCAATTGCTCTTCAAACGGTCCAGTTGTTGACAGTAGAGATCAGAATTTAGCGTTTGGCCATATAGAAACAACTCATAATAAATAATCCCCTAATCCAGTTTCACCAAATGCATAGCAGAACCTTCCTGGCCGTTAGTCCTGGTATGGCCACCGTTTGAGGTGCTTCTCAGGGTTATCGTATGTGATCCAGTTCTCATCTCCAGTCACCATCTGTTTAAGAGATGGGTCTATCTCATTCCGTTTGGTCAAGGCATCGCTGATGGAAATTCGATCCATTCTATTTTTGCTGTTAATTGGTGTTGCATCCAAACATAGAACTTTTTTTTCAATCCAGCTTTGTGCAAATGGTTTAAAAAAAATTGATTTCTTATCTAAAAGCTCTCATAATTTGACACGAAATTTTCAACAAAAAACAAAATTGTTTTTTTTCGAAAATAATCGGAAAGTTCTAACGGATTATGAAGGAATGTTAACTTTGGTAATATTTTCAAGACCTTTAAAAATATACATATTAGAATTTCTTGAAGTCTTTGCATTAAATCTCAGAACCGACCAAAACTCTTAAAAATCTTAAAATCATTTTAGAGTTATAATCACACTTATTCCGAGTTTGTACTAAATTTTCACAGAATGTTTCGTTCTCGAATTATGGTATCAAAGAGAAACAAATATTCTCCGTCAAATTTCCATATCCAATGTAAACATTGAAAACGCCAATACACGTATCTTACATTTTAGTTCCTCTTTCATAATTCGTTGGAATTACCCGGAATTTATTTTTTGTTCTACACAGTGTTATTATGTGTGAAACATCTGAGATCACCTCCTGTATATACCAAAATATCCAGTAAAATTGTGTATTTTTAAAAAGTCCTTGAATTAATACATGTGTTATCCTAATAACCGAAAATGTTCCTTTTTATTCAAATCCCACATAAATGAATCCCCTAATTTAGATATACAGATCCAATTTGAAGATGATCCGCTAGATTAAAGGATATACATAAATATTGTCCAACAAGTTGAAGCATACAACAATAAAAATCAAATAACAAAAAGTCATAATATTAAGCCTTAATAAAAATGTTATCATACAAAAAAATATAAAAAATCATTCATATAAATCCCCAATAAATTCCTTATAATGTAAATTTTTTATTTCATATTTTTTTGAAAAACAAATTATTTTTTATCCTCTTTGTTGCGGATGTATTTTAATGGCATTTCCAAAGAATTGTTTTTTTTTTTTTTTTGTTCATGCTTTTTTCTTAACAAATTTCAACAAATAAAAAGGAAAATGCGCCGAATTCCATTTTACAAAGTCTCTTTGTCGCACACGCTCACACGTGATTTGCATTTGTGATGACCTTTTGGCTATGTCTTGTGACATTTGGTTTCCGGTTTGCAAACTGGCCATAAAAACGTAGCGACTGAGCGAACATAATTTCATTTCCGTTTTGTTTGATGATTCGTTATTCGGGTTTTTGTCTCATTTGGCATAAGTATGTTTTGTTTTCGTTTATGGCGTTTTGGGGTAATTTTCCAAAGTGCCTGAAACACCACTTTTGCTGATGACATCAAATTTAAATGACCATTTTCTTTGACAAATACCAGATAAGACTTAGAGTAAGTTAGTAAGGTGGTTTATTGATTAGATGTACGGAGATTATTTTTAAGAGGCATATTAAGAAGAAAATTTACATATTTAAAACGGACATGATATGCTAATTGGGGTTCTAATGGGTATAAAATGATCGTCTCGTAAAATCTTCACAGGGACTTACAATGAAAACATGAAAATCTATGGCGAACAGTCTACATGACAGTTTTTTATACCCTTCACCACACTGTGGTACAGGGTATTATGTCTTTGTGCATATGTTTGTAACAGACAAAAGGAAACGAGATATACACATGGTTCCTTTTGAGAATATGCATAGAATCACTTTTTAAGTCGATTTATACATGTCCGTCAGTCGTCCGTCCGTCCGTCTGTCTGTCTGTCTGTGCATGTTAAATTGTAAACAAAGTACAGATCGCATTTATGATCCGAATTGGATGAAATTTGGCACAGGTCACTTATTCGGCCCAAAGACGAACCCTATTGAAATTGGGAAAAATCGGTTCAGATTTAGATATAGCTCCCATATATATATTTAACCGATTTAATGTAAACGGTCCCTATATATCTTTCGATTTGCACGAAATTTGGTACAGGCTAATCATTTAGGCCTAGAATGATGTCTGCCAAGTTTCGTGAAAATCGGTCCAGATTTGGATATAGCTCCCATATATAGTCCGATTTCATGTAAATGATGCCCCGAAGTCCCTATATATCTTTCGATTAGCACTAAATTTGGCACAACGTATTGAAATAAGCCTAGAGTGATGTCTGCCAAGTTTCGTGAAAATCGGTCCAGATTTAGATATAGCTCCCATATATAGTTTCGTCCGATTTCATGTAAATGGTGCCCCAAAGTCCCTATATATATATTTCCATTTGCACGAAATTTTGTATAACTGAATTGAGCCTAGAATGATGTCTGCCAAGTTTCGTGAAAATTGGTCCAGATTTAGATATAGCTCCCATATATAGTTTCGTCCGATTTCATGTAAATGATGCACCAAAGTCCCTATATATCCTTCGATTTGCACGAAATTTGGCATAACGTACTGAATTGAGCCTAGAATGATGTCTGCCAAGTTTTGTGAAAATCGGTCCTGATTTAGATATAGCTCCCATATATAGTTTCGTCCGATTCTATGTAAATGGTGCACCAAAGTCCCTATGTATCCTTCGATTTGCACGAAATTTGGCATAACGTACTGAATTAAGCCTACAGTGGTGTCTGCCAAGTTTCGAGAAAATCGGTCCAGATTTAGATATAGCTCCCTTTTATTATAGATTGATTTTAAATAATTGACGCACCAGGGAACCAGGAACGTTCTGAAATTAGTATAACCTAAGCTGTGACAAGTTCGTTTGAAATCGCTTAATGTTTGGATAGAGCTTCCATATATATTTTTGAACGATTTCAAGTAAATCTGGCATCAAATGTGATTGACATCACATTTTGCACAACGTACAAAATTGAGCATAGAATAACGTAGTTGCGTTTTCTAGAAGTACAGACATAGCCCAATGGATGACCTATTTATATTTGTTTGAAGTCGATTTACATATTTTTGTCCCATTGTAACAAACGAGTGACATGTTTATGGATAGATCTAGGTAGATTCACATTTAGAAAAATATCACATATTTTATTTCATCCCATTTCATGCTAATAGTCCTGTTTAATATACCCATAGTGGTGAAGGGTATCATATAGTCGGCCCCGTCCGACTTTACTACTTTCCTTACTGGTTTTAAACATGACCTTATATTGGATATGTTCTGTGAAGATTTTTAACCCCGAATCTATATTGAACATGTTCTGCATAGATGTCTTTCAACATCCTTCGAGTAAATGTAGCCACCCATTGGGGCAGGGAAACTATACCCAATAATGGACCGATGAGAAAATACGGTGAAAAATCATAGCGCTATAACTTTATCGTTTGGTGATTTTGCACTTTTGGGTTCATTCATACCACTAAAACCTTACTGCCCGCAAACCTTTTTTTTATTTCACACGCCAGACCATGATATCCATTTTGCTGCATATAAATAATAAACATTTTCCCAATGATTTCATTCATCCTCTACATTCGTACATCCTTCGTTTTGGTCACGTCTTGGAATTTTTAATATCTATTCATGTCTACATGTTTCTTCATCGCCATGCTGTCTCCTCCCAACTCAACTAGCCGTAAATATCTCATTGACAAAAAATCAAATAAACTTCGATGTCATTGTCGGTAGGAGTTTACCGGTGACACAGTTGGACACAGCCCAATATGAGCGTTCAACATTATTACATGTCCGATGAGCGAACAAATATTTGCCAAAACAATGCGCCCACATGTGGACTAAAATAGGTAATTCAAAAAAAAACTTGTTTTGTGTTTTTTAACTACGTTGTAGCTGTTTATCTTTTTATAATGAACTTATTTGAGCATGGCGACAGTAGCAAATTATCAGGACATGTTATTTCAATTTTACAAACCATAATAACGATTACACGTGCTCGTACATGTACAGAATGTTTAGTATTATGTTTTGTTCTTTGTCTGGACTATTTTTTTGCAAACCATTAAGTAAATAAAGTAAAAAAACACAAAAAACATATACACATCACAGAAATTATAACGAAGTAGAAAATATGTAGCTTGTAATGGATATAATTTTTAGAGGATTATATCGCTAATCACTTTTGATTAAAATATTTGTTTTTTAAAAATAAGTAGGATCATAAAAATGAATAAGAACATGTGTTGTTCTGTTTGGATTCAAGAAAAAAATATGCCGGTGTTCTATAAAAAGTTCCTCAAGTCTTCTTAAAGAAGACCTACTTATCGTCTATGTCAAGATCTACCTATTTTCGATATTGATTTTCGTTGTGAAGAGGTACAATTATTCAAGGTAGGCCATAGAAGCTTATAAATTAAATTTTTTTCATATTGTGACTTATTATGACGTAGTGTTTTAGACGTTCGATCGATCCGAGGAGCGAATATCGATTCGGACCATTATGTTGTGGCAGCCACTCGTTCGCACTCGTCTTAAAGTAGAAACTCGACGTCGAAAAGCTGCAAACACAACAGGTAGCTAAAAACGTAATACACTGCGTAGCATAGCTATAGACGCACCTTTTATCAATTGGTATGTTAGTTGACAAATAAAATGGACCCATTCAGTTATGGTTCACAATAAAACGATCAAAAACACATATTTTTCAAAAAAAAAAAAAAAAATAATAATAATTAATTTATTGTTTATGATAAATTCTGCACTTTCAAATTACTGGAAATGTCAAATAAAGCTTTCCGTGGCTATAAAATGCTCCCAAGACCATTAAGGAACCACCACCGAAATATCGTTTTAAGAAATAACGTGATTCCGTCCGCAGATATCTTCGATATGTTTCCTAATTGATGATGTGATGCCCCAGATGGTTTTGGTTGTTATTGGAGAGATATGCCCCGACGGAATCATGAGTGATCCAAGTAGTGATTATCGATGAATGGTGGTCAATCGACGAAGACAACACGTAATACGAGAGAGAATTATCGGGGGAAAAGGAGAGGAGAAAAAGGAAGAAACAACAAGAACCAGTAAGCAAAGTAATAAAGTCGGACTGGGCCGACTATATGATACCTTTCACAACTTTGGGTATATTCTTCATATGCATCCGAAAAGACGTCACCTTTTTGAAGGAATTTTGACATGAAATTGAACGAACTTATATATATGATTTTTATGTCTTTCTGGAACCTATGCTAAATTTAATTTCATTTGGGTAAGTTTAGAGCCGTTTGCGCACAGTGAGACAGATTTGTGTAAATCGATTTAAAACAAACCTGACACATGCTATTCGGTATGCTGCACTGTTTAAAATTTAATCTCAATAAGACACTCAATGATATATGGAAGCTACGATATATCTATATCTGTGCAAATCGAATGATTTTCAGGGACATTGGCGCACCATTTACATAAAATCGGTCGAAACAATATATGGAAGCTATATCTAAATCTGAACCGATTTTCAAGAAACTTAGCACACATCATTCTAGACCTAATTTAGTAGGCTATACCAAATTTCGTGTAAATCGAAAGATATATAGGGACTTTGGCCCAACATTTACATAAAATCGGTCGAAACTATATATGGAAGCTATATCTAAATTTGAACCGATTTTCACGAAACTTAGCACACATCATTTTAGACCTATTTCAGTACGCTTTATCAAATTTCTTGCAAATCGAATGATATATAGGGACTTTGGTACACCATTAACCTAAAATCGGTCGAAATTATATATGGAATCTATATCTATATCTGAACCGATTTTCACGAAACTTAGCACACATTCTATGCTATTCGGTATGCTGCACTGTTTAAAATTTAATCTCAATAAGACACTCAATGATATATGGAAGCTACGATATATCTATATCTGTGCAAATCGAATGATTTTCAGGGACATTGGCGCACCATTTACATAAAATCGGTCGAAACAATATATGGAAGCTATATCTAAATCTGAACCGATTTTCAAGAAACTTAGCACACATCATTCTAGACCTAATTTAGTAGGCTATACCAAATTTCGTGTAAATCGAAAGATATATAGGGACTTTGGCCCAACATTTACATAAAATCGGTCGAAACTATATATGGAAGCTATATCTAAATTTGAACCGATTTTCACGAAACTTAGCACACATCATTTTAGACCTATTTCAGTACGCTTTATCAAATTTCTTGCAAATCGAATGATATATAGGGACTTTGGTACACCATTAACCTAAAATCGGTCGAAATTATATATGGAATCTATATCTATATCTGAACCGATTTTCACGAAACTTAGCACACATTCTATGCTATTCGGTATGCTGCACTGTTTAAAATTTAATCTCAATAAGACACTCAATGATATATGGAAGCTACGATATATCTATATCTGTGCAAATCGAATGATTTTCAGGGACATTGGCGCACCATTTACATAAAATCGGTCGAAACAATATATGGAAGCTATATCTAAATCTGAACCGATTTTCAAGAAACTTAGCACACATCATTCTAGACCTAATTTAGTAGGCTATACCAAATTTCGTGTAAATCGAAAGATATATAGGGACTTTGGCCCAACATTTACATAAAATCGGTCGAAACTATATATGGAAGCTATATCTAAATTTGAACCGATTTTCACGAAACTTAGCACACATCATTTTAGACCTAATTCTGTACGCTTTACCAAATTCCTTGCAAATCGAAAGATATATAGGGACTTTGGTACACCATTTTCCATAAATCGGACGAAAATATATATGGGAGCTAATTCTAAATCTGAACCGATTTTTCCCAATTTCAATAGGGTTCGTCCTTGGGCCAAAAAAGTGAGATGTGCCAAATTTCATTCAAATCGGATCATAAATGCGACCTTTTGTTTTACAATTTAACATTAACAGACGGACGGACGGACATGCATAAATCGACTCAAAAAGTGATGGGTCTATTTCGATTCCTTTTGCCTGTTACAAACATATGCACAAAGACATAATACCCTGTACTACAGTCTTGTGAAGGGTATAAAAACGTGAGCGGGAGCAAATCAAGATGTACAGGAGTCAGAATGAAATCAGGAAATTTTACCAACGAGTAAAACACCGAAGAGTTTGGTGCAGGAACATCCTCCTGTAGATATGAATATTATGATATGAATATGGCAACCTGGTGACAGATACAGATAGCGTTTTGAGGATATGGAAGGAGCATTATTGTATCAAATAGTGGCGGCGAAGAAGATGACCCAGAACCAAGAAGATATGACGTTATAGAATGTATACCACCTAGCCAAGATGAGGTCAGAATAGCAATCAATCGGCTGAAGATGCTGGTCAGGAGCATTCACCTTCCAATTTGTACAATTTGGCTAGAAGAATACATGTCCAAAGATTGAAACTTCAGCATCCTGTGTCCCGTGCACAAAAAAGGAGACAAGACGATATGTGCCAACTATAGAGGAACTAGTCTACTTCTCATCACATTTAAAGTACTATCCAGCGTACTGTGGGAACGATTGAAGCCAATGATATTATTGAAACATACCAATACGGCTTCAGACCTGCAAATCCACCATAGAACAGATTTTCACTCTGCACCAAATCCTGTAAAAGACCTACGAAAAAACATCGACGCATTCAGCCCGACGACAGCCCTATCCGTTCAGAGTTGTTTAAAACCATGTATGCGTTCGGCTTTCCTGTAAAATTGATAAGGCTATGCAGGATAACTCTAACTGGCACAAGATCAGCAGTTAAAATCGGAAAGGACCTCTCAATACCAAACGAGGGTTCAGGCAAGGTGACAGCCTCCCGTATGACCTTTTAAAAATTCTGCTGGAAAGAGTCATACGAGAGGCAAAGGTGAAGATAAGTGGCATTCTGTTCACCAAACAACACATGACATCGATAGAATGGGTCGAACATTGCGGGCGGTAACAGCAACCTTTGAACAAAGTGGGACTGGTAGTAAATGACGAGAAGACCAAGTGTTTGAGAAAAAAAAATTTCCGAAAGATCTTCGGGCCAGTATGCGTCGACGGTGAATATCGACGTCGAATGAACCACGAGCTTTACCATCTGTACACGGACATCGACATAGTCAGTCGAATCGACTGAGGGACCATGTTGTGCGAATGGATGGATGCCCCACCTCAAAAGTTGTTTTTTTTTTATAAAAACAACAAACTATTATTTACTACTTTGTATAATTGCACCATTTGATCAAACATTAGATGCTGCGTACTTGAATGATACCCACCCATCATGTGAAATAATTTGTGTCCTTTCAAAGCTCCTTGTGGGCTACATCTCTGAATACAAATAATATTAATTTCCATAAAAATATAATTAATTGCTCCAGACATGCCAGGCGTTTTAACATTTAATGCCGGACATAAAGAACGACAATGAATTAATTCGTATTTGCACAAATCTGTTAATTTAGTTTGACAAACACATGTTTTATATAAATTAATGCAAATTGATTAATTTTTGTTGGTGTTGGTTTCGCAATTAGCACATTAACACACACACATACATTCACACAAAGTACACAATTCTTTTTAGGTTGAAATAAATTTAAGTTGGCATATTTGTTTCGCAAAAATATTTATTCAAATAATACAAAAATTAAGGTAAACTTCTAGAAAAATCACTAGTTCACTCTTCAATCCCAAAATTACCTATAATTGGTAGCACTTAACACCATTTCACATAACACCTCCTCTCTGTCGATTAAGATTTGAAATTGTAAATAATTTATTGAATCACTTGTGTAATAAAATATGTATAACGGTGATATAATGCCAATGTGCGTGTGTATTAGTGGGTGGTGAGGTAGTGGTGGCATTGTTAAATTGATGGTAAAATTATTTTCTCACAACTCTTTTAACATTCACACACACACGCACACAACTTGTTTCCTCCGCCCATCTTTCACACTTTGAAAGTTTCCACAACAGCTGTCTACTGTTGCTCGCTTTGCTACGCTACGATACGACCAGAAAAATTATCAAGGTCAGTTGCACAGTTTAGCTTTTTGTTTTGACTCCTTCAGAAAAAAAAACAAAGAATAGACAAAAATTGTACACGTTTACATAACACGATAACGAGGGTGTTCAAATAGTAACTAAATACGTATTATTGATTATGACATTGAACTTCGTCGAATGAAGTAGGTGTGTATGTGTGAGTTTTACACACATACATAAATATATTGTATAGGTATTTAGAAAACGGAAGTCCAAAAATGTGTAACATACATTCTTCCTGAAGAATGGTAACAAATAGCCTAAAGGAACCCTATGAACCATCCGCTATAAATTGAAATATTCAGTGGATATATTCTTACACAGTATATTTGTGCCATTCACAACTTTGAGGGTATTATAGGTTTGTGTGGCCCCAAGAGTTTGAAACAACACGAAATATTTGATCGACACCCTCCACACCTCGTGTGGTCGGACCAGGTAGTTCGTTATTTCATGGCAGTAATTCACCATGTAATAGCCACCATATAAAAATCCAGATCAGTTGAAGGTATTTTCGAAGTTCACTACCAGGTAAATTTACTTTTTAAAATCAAAATTTGAAGACCAGAAATTTCATATATTAGAGCTTATTTGTACTTATAACCACATTATATTATCATATATAAAATATGAAATTCAACATACATACATATATGAATAGAATGTTTATACCCTTCACCACACTGTGGTACAGGGTATTATGTCTTTGTGCATATGTTTGTAACAGGCAAAAGCAAACGAGATAGACACATGGTTCCTTTTTAGAATGTGCATAGAATCACTTTCTAAGTTGATTTATGCATGTCCGTCCGTCCGTGTGTCTGACCATGTTAATTATAAACAAAGTATAGGTCATAATTATAATTAGAATTGGATGAAATTTAACACAGCTCATTCATTTGGCCCAAGCACGAACCCTATTGAAATTGGGAAAATCGGTTCAGATTTAGATATAGCTCCCATATATATTTTCGTCCGATTTAAGGCAAATGGTGCACCAAAGTCCCTACATATTTTTCGATTTGCACGAAATTTGACACAACGTACTTAATTGAGCCTAGAATGATGTGTGCTAAGTTTCGTAAAAATTGGTTCAGATTTAGATATCGCTCCCATATATATTTTCGTCCGATTTAAGGTAAATAGCGCACCAAACTCCCTCTATATCTTTCGATTGGCACGAAATTTGGCACAACGTACTGAATTAAGAATAGAATGATGTGTGCTAAGTTTCCTGAAAATCGGGTCAGATTTAGATATAGCTCTTAAATATATATCTTTGTCCGATTTAAGGTAAAAGGTGCACCAAAGTATGTAAATATCTTTCGATTTGGCCGAAATTTGTCATAGCGTACTGGATTGAGCCTAGAATGGTGTGTGATAAGTTACGTGAAAATCGGGTCAGATTTAGATATAGCTCCTAAATATATATCTTTGTCCGACTTAAGGTAAATGGTGCACCAAAGTCTGAAAATATCATTAGATTTGCACGAAATTTGACACAGCGCACTGAATTGAGCCTAGAAAGATGTGTGCAAAGTTTCGTGAAAATCGGTTCAGATTTAGATATAGCTCTCATATATATTTTCGTCCGATTTAAGGTAAATGGTGCACCAAAGTCCCTAAATATTTTTCGATTTGCACGAAATTTGGCACAACGTACTGCATTAAGCCTAGAATGGTGCTAACTTTCGTGAAAATCGGGTCAGATTTAGATATATGTCCTAAATATATATCTTTGTCCGATTTAAAGTAAATGGTGCACCAATGTCTGTAAATATCTTTCGATTTGCACGAAATTTGGCACAACGCACTGAATTAAGCCTAGAATGATGTGCGCTAAGCTTCGTGGAAATCGGATCAGATTTACATATATCTCCTAAATATATATCTTTGGACGATTTAAGGTAAATGGTGCACCAAAGTCTGAAAATATCTTTCGATTTGCACCAAATTTAGCACAACGTACCGAATTAAGCCTAGAATGATGTGTGCTAATCTTCGTGGAAATCGGGTCAGATTTAGATATAGCTCCCAAATATATTTTCGTCCGATTTTAAGTAAATGGTTCACCTAAGACCCGATATATCTTTCGATTTGACCGAAATTTGTCATAGCGTACTGAATCAACTCTATAATGATGTGTGCTAAGTTTCGTGAAAATCAGTTCAGATTTAGATATAGCTCCCATATATATTTTCGTCCGATTTAAGGTAAATGGTGCCCCAAAGTTCCTAAATATCTTTCGATTTGCACGAAGTTTGACACAGCTTTCTGAATTGAGCCTAGAATGATGTGTGCTAAGTTTTGTGAAAATCGGTTCAGATTTAGATCCCATATATATCTTCGTCCGATTTAAGGTAAATGGTGCCCCAAAGTACCTAAATATCAGTGTACTGAATTAAGCCTTGAATGATGTGTGCCAAGTTTCGTGAAAATCGGATCAGATTTAGTTATAGCTTATAGCACTAAACTTCTAATGTTTGTACGATTATCACGAAATTTTGCACGTTATTAAATTTTGTTGAAATTTGTGCAAATGCAGCCATAGCTTCGATATATATATTTCGAACGGGTGTCTGATTGAAATTAAATTTTTAACAGTAACGGCGTAACGAATATCCTGTATCAATTTTGCTATAAATCGTTTTCCATAAATTTGTCCCTTTGTACGCAGACGACTCTAAATCTACCCAAATGAAATTACATTTATCATAGGTTGCAGAAAGACATGACTATGTTCCTTCGAGGGAACATTGACATACAATTGTAAGAATACATATGTACAATATACCCAAAGTGGTGAAGGGTATCATATAGTCGGCCCAGTCCGACTTTACTACTTTCCGTACTGGTTTTTGTATGTATTTGTGTGTGTGGTTTTGTGTGGCAAACTTGTTATGAATATATTCTGAAAAACCACCTACAAAGCTTAAAGGAAATCACCAACACATCTTCAGTGGATACTTTGTATAAGTAGTTACCACAGCATACAAAATTTCATTCATAAAAATGTGAGATATCACCGTCTCTCTGTGTATATATTTTGTATACAAATGAGATAAGCAAGTCTGGAGGAGGAGGAGGAAATCAAATCTCTGCCAAGTTGCGGTAACTTTTGCGGAATTGCCTCAAAACATTAACGATATTTGCATCATTTCCATGTGGATGTTGGAATATAAATGTGAGCTGAGCTAGAATTAACTTGACATGCTTTAAGTTTCACGCCTTGCAAAAATCCTTTTGAGTTTGCAGGGGATTTCGTTTTTCTTCGTTTTTGTGGTTAGTAAGAGTAGAGGGTATATGTTGTGATACCTTCACGAGTCACATTTGTTTTACCCTCTGGTATTTGTTTCATGTGAAAGATGTTTTTGTTTAGAGTTTGTTTTTCAAAGGTAAAGTTGTACTTTACAGTTTTAAGAGGAATCATGGAAATTTTAAAAATAGAAAGGGAAAACACGATTTAGAGTCCCTTGACATATTCTCTGTAAAGAAGGTGTTTTCGAAAGATGTATAATGTTTTTTTGGGTCAAGAAATTTTCTGAAGGCACATTTAAGAATGGTCTCTTCTTGAGATCATTCTTAAAATATTTTATAACCTTTCCAACAATACCAACAACAATTTAAATTTCCGTATTTGGTATAGTCCCCGTGTAACGTTCTCGCCTCCTTTTAGGTATATTGAAAGGGTTTAGAATATCCAACCGAAGTGTCTGCAAATTATGCTATAAGACTATCGGAGGGTACAAAACCTAAATATTACTTTTGGTATTCATAGAAAAGACCATCTGAATACGTTGATGGAGAGTAGTGTGATTTATAGAATTGTTAACTCCTGATGTCTCTTACAAAATTGCCCTGAAGTATTCGATAGGTTGGCGATTTTTATGACTTTATATGAAGTAAAGCTCTTATAGAATAGAGGCTTTTAAAAAGTATATTTAGGGGTTCTAATAAAAACATAGAGATCATCACATACCATCATAGAAAGATGTATTTTCACGGTGTATAATTTTTATACTGTAAATTGAGATATTTTCCTATCAGAGAATATTACAAAGTCACTTGAACTCTTTCATCCAAAGAAAGTCGACCTCTTGAAGTGTTTAAAATGTCCTGAGGTGTATTAAAACCTATTGAAGTTTGCTATAAAAAAATCCTAGGTATTCCATAGGATTAGAATCTTTTTAGGCATTTATACATAGCATAACCCCTGAAATCATCTGCAAAACGGAGACATCAAAAGATTTTATAAAGAGAAGACGTTATGGAAGGTGTAAAACGTGAAGATATTATAAAACCCCCTGAACTCCACCACATGAAAGCAAAAAGGAATGAATTTTTATGGGTACCCCCACATCCATTCTCAGTTTAAAAAAATAGTTCGAACCTACACTAATTCAAGAATGTCCCTAAAAAGTGAAAATATCAACAACTCTTAAAAATATTGCCTTTAAAGAAAATGTCCTGAGATATATTAAAAAGTAGAAATAAACTTGTTATAAAAACAAGTTTCTATACCTCCTGCGTTCCATGTTTTCTGTAAAATAATGTGGAATAAGTAACCGATGTTGTATACATTTGACAAAACAGGGCAGGTCGTCATCTTGGTTTCTTTTTCTAAACTTAAGCACTGTAAAAATCAGTTAACTAGGTTTACCTGAAAATTTCTTTATTAAAATTTAATATTCTAAGATCTGCTTAAGAATGTCCTATGCGGTCTTCTATAGAAGAAGACCTTTTGAAACTTCTTCTACATAGAAAAACCTTTGTGGTATCCGCAAGAAAGACTGAGAACCTTCAATTAAAATATGCCACTTCTAAATATCCTGAATTGTTTTACCTTCGAATTCCTATGATATAGGGGAAATCATTATAGGCGTATTTTAGGACGAATACTTCCTGACACCTACAACAGAAATCCATTTTGAGAGGATAGAGGAAAAAATCTTCAGAAATATTCCATGCAAAACATGTAGTCGTTTTGAGAGGAACACCTCCTCTCTTATAGCAGGGTTTTGTATGAAACGAATATATTCTGAAGTTTTCCGTAGAAGACCTTCAATAAAGGCATTCGGTCCAAGGAATTTCATTAGAAGGAGTAATAGAAATAATATCAGCACCCCTTAAATGGACTTCTTACGTATTATGTATAGGGAGTCATCCTGGCATCTTTTGCAATAAAAACTTCTGAAGACTTCTAAATAAAGAAAAAAACCAGTAAGGAAAGTAGTAAAGTCGGACTGGGCCGAATATATTATACCATTCACCACTTTGGGGATATTCTACATATGTATCCTAACAGACGTCGCCTTTTCTAAGGAACATTGGCATGAAATTGAATGAAAATATGCGATCTTTATCTATAAGTAAACCGACTAATATCAATTTCAACACATGCTATTCTGCAACGTATTCTAAATTGTATAAATAGATTTAAAGCACACGCACTGTTTAAAATGTATCTATCAGGCACCCATTGATTATTTGGTGTACAGTCAACATGAATAGGTCGAAATTATATTATAGTAACAGTACATTGTACTAAATTGTGTGCCGACCGGCCATATTTGGGTCTTAGTGCACAATTTAAATTAAATCGGTCGAAAATATATATTGAAGCTATATCTAAATCTGAACCGATTTTCACGAAACTTAGCACGCATCATTTTGGACCGAATTCAGTAAAACATGCCAAATTTCGTGCAAATCGAGATATATATAGGCACTTTGGAGCCCCATTTACCTCAGATTGGACGAAACTATATGTCGGAGCTATATCTAAATCTGAACCAATTTTCTCGAAACTTGGCACAAATCATTCAGGACCTAATTCAGTACTCTATGCCAAATTTCGTGCAAATCGAAGGATATATAGGGACTTTGGTGCACCATTTACCTTAAATCGGACGAAACTATATATGGGAGCTATATCTAAATCTGAACCAATTTTCTCGAAACTTGGCACAAATCATTCAGGACCTAATTCAGTACTCTATGCCAAATTTCGTGCAAATCGAAAGATATATAGCGACTTTGGTACCCCGTTTACCTTAAATCGGACGAAAATATATATGGGAGCTATATCTAAATCTGAACCGATTTTTCTCAATTTCAATATTGTTCGTCCTTGGGCCAATTAAGTGACCTGTGTCAAATTTCATCCAAATCGGATAATAAATGCGACCTGTACCTTGTTAACAGAAATAGATGGACGGACGGGCGGAAAGTGATTCTATGCACATTCTCAAAAGGAACCATGGGTCTATCGCGATTATTCTTGCCTGACAAAGACATAATACCCTGTACCACACTGTGGTGAAGGGTATAAAAAACCCGGATCTAGTTGATCTCTAAAGGGGAGATCTATCATAAAAATCCGACAAGTCTTCATAATCAAAAATATATCCAAAATTTATAAGTGTAAATAGATACAAGGGTTTCTGAACAAGAAAAGGTAAAAATGAAGAAGCACGATGAAAACATACGAATGTCGATTTCTTTGGTTTTCAAATTTTGGTTCGTCTTAACGAAAAAGATGCACAACGACTCGAGATAGTAGGTATTCTATAAACAGGCGACTTTTCAAAAAACCATCCCAGTCTGTGAGAAAATACTCTTGGAAATATCCACGCCATGTGATGGTTCTTGAAAAAATATTTTTTAAAACATCGACACCTCTCCGAGTTCTTGAAAAAATATTCTTTGAAATATCCACGCCATTTGATGGTTCTTGAAAAAATATTTTTTAAAACATCGACACCTCTCCGAGTTCTTGAAAAAATATTCTTTGAAAAATCCACGCCTTGAACAAATATTCTTTGAAAAATCCACGCATTGTGATGGTCCTTGAAAATATTCTTTGAAACATACATGCCTCTCTCATTCCTTGAAAAAATGTTCTTCAAAATATCCATGCCTCTCCTAAGCCTTCAAAAATATTCATTAAAATATCCACACCTCTTACAGTCCTTGAAAACTATTCTCAGAAAAATCCATGCCCATCATATTGGCAGAATATGTATCAAAAGTTCCCCTATAGTAATCTCTATAGGTCATCTATTGAAAGTTCTCCTATAATTCCGTTGACATTTGTTTTACACAATTCTCTCCCGCCTTCATTCTGTCTGCACTTATCATCAAATTCTTACTCCTACATATCCTTTACATTATCCTCTTCTCTGAGACTTACATGTTTTTTATTTACATCGACACTTGTTCTGCCTACTTGACAGAATATTTAGGTCATATTCATAAACTAAGCTTATTTTTGCACAGTTCATCTACAGTAGATTACAGAATGTCGTGAAAAAGTGAGTGGAAAAAACGAAACCAAAAATGGAACAGAATGTATAAAATCACGCAGAAAAACAAGTGGGAGAATGACGCATTTCATACCACAAAAAATTGGAATACAACGTGTGAATAATAAAAACCTTCCTGCTTTTGGTTCTCGACGTCAAATGAAGCGTGTTATGATGTCGTTATTTGTATGCCTGATGTCTGGCAATACAGGATACTCTTACCGACACATTTGTACACTTTTATATTCGGATATATGTAGATGCTCTGCATCTTCTCTCATTATGAATGTAAATATTTTTTTGTTTTTGTACTGTTTTTGTACTGTACTGAGCTTAGAGAAATGTCTGAATTATTTGGGGTTTTGTATATTTGTATTTCTGTTTGTATATGTATTTGGGCATATTTGATATTTGTTCACATGTGTACTTAAGTTGAGATATTAAAAATTCGTTGGTGTAATTATTACACAGCACAGTGGGTATTGGGGCCAGACAGTAATTTTTTTATACAGCACATTACACACAAATATTTGATGAGTTTGTTGAGATACAAAAGTGTCGCAGACCGTCATGTACCCTTTTAAAAGGGGCTATGAAGACAGAACTTCATTCGAACGGTGGTATATGTAAGGAAGTTCTCTCGGAAGGTCATCTATGGACATAAGAAGTTTCAAAAGGACTTCTACAGCCAGTATATGATTGGAAAGTCCTTCTACAGAATATCTTACAAAATTACTTCTAAGGTAGATGTCATTTCAAATGGAATTCTATAGATGAAGATTTCTCAAAAGGGCTCATTCAGGCTTTTCTCTGCTGAAGACCCAAAAAAAATATTATGCATATAGGAGGCCTCTCGGAGCCTTTTTGGTGCCTCTATATACACACATTCCCTTTCTAAGGGTATTCTTTAGACAAAAGGTGTTTCTAAACCCTTCTAAAAGGTTTCCTCTAGACAGAAGAGCTTTAAAGAAAATTCACTAGACAGAAGACCATTCTGAAGGACTTCTTTAGACCGACAGAAAGTCTGTCAAACAGCCTTCTTAACACATAATACCTTTCACCTTCTTTAAACAGAATACCTCCCCAGACATATTTTATAGACAGAATTGATTTCCAAATCTGTTCAAAGACCTCTAAAAAGGTATTTTGTAAACAGGAGTCATTAAATAACACCCTTATAGCTACTCGAATAAATATTCTTAAAAAACTCGAAAAAAATATTCTATAAAAAATCCACGCCTTTGAGGGTTCTTGAAAAAATATTCTCTAAAAAATCCACGCCTTTGAGGGTTCTTGAAAAAATATTCTATAAAAAACCAACGCCTTTGAGGGTTCTTGAAAAAATATTCTAAAAAATCCACGCCTTTGAGGGTTCTTAAAAAAATATTCTATAAAAAATCCACGCCTTTGAGAGTTCTTGAAAAATATTCTATAAAAAGTCCACGCCTTTGAGGGTTCTTGAAAAAATATTCTATAAAAAATCCACGCCTTCAAGGATTCTTGAAAAAATATTCTATAAAAAATCCACGCCTTTGAGGGTTTTTGAAAAAATATTCTATAAAAAACCCACGCCTTAGAGGGTTCTTAAAAAAATATTCTCTAAAAAATCCACGCCTTTGAGGGTTCTTGAAAAAAAATATTCTATAAAAAACCACGCCTTCAAGGATTCTTGAAAAAAAAATTCTATAAAAAATCTACGACTTTGAGGATTCTTGAAAAAATATTCTATAAAAAATCCTCGGCTTCAAGGATTCTTGAAAAAATATTATATAAAAAATCAACGCATTCAAGGGTTATTGAAAAAATATTCTATAAAAAAATCCACGCCTTCAAGGGTTCTTGGAAAAATATTCTATAGAAAATCCACGCCTTCAAGGGTTCATGAAAAAATAGTCTATAAAAAATCCACGACTTTGAGGGTTCTTGAAAAATATTTTTTAAAAAAGTCCACGCCTTGTATTGGGCCTGTGAAAAATATTCTTTAAAAATTCCTGCTTATACCTGCTTGGAAAAATTTTCTTATTTTTAATTGATTTTTGTTTTACCTAAAAATGAGTAACCACTGTGTTACAAATTGTAAATGTATTTGACCTCTTGGCGTCAGGTTTATGAGGTTTTCGCACACCGTACTTAATGTCCACACAAGTCACATTAAAACGTTTACAGACATTTTGGGTGTTGAAAAAAAAAGTACAAAAACCAACAACTTCAACATTAAGAACTAGTAGTATATGAAAAACTCATTAAAACCGAATTTAAATAGACTACCATTTATTGTTTCGCGCTTTTTTTTTTTTTTTGTGGTTTGAACTGTCATAGATTTACAGAGACAAATTATCCATGGGACAAGTGTTTTGCTCATGCGAAACTGACATGAATTGTGGCGGTGATTAATAAGATTTATTAGCTGCATGTGGACAAATTGGCGTGAATTGGGTGCATACACACAATCTTGCAATAGTAATTGCCACACATGTTTGTTGGTCAGTACTATAAATGTGTCAATGGGTTTTAATTTTAGTTCTACTTGCAATTTTAAAAATTGTGAACATTAAAATAAACTGTTACTTACTAATATTAAACTATGTTTATGATAAATTGATGGTTTTGTTTGACATAGTTTAAAAGTTTCATGGAATATTGTCATTTAAGGCGTCCTCAATCCCGATTTCAAACTTTTACGATTTTCAATCGACATGTAAATGAAAATTATTTGCAGGTTTGTGTTTTTTTGTAATTTAAAAAGAGACAATTCAGTCAAAAACTTCAATAATTCGATTGGACTTTAAGTTCGACCCGGACAAATTTAAATAATAAGGAAGTACATATGAGATAGTTATTGAAAAAAATGTTCTTTAAAAATCCACGCCTTGGGATGGTCCTTGAAAAAATCTTTTAAAAATCCACGCCTTGGGATGGTGCTTTAAAAAATATTCTTTAAAAAATCCACGCCTTGGGATGGTTCTTTAAAAACTATTGTTTATAAAATCCACGCCTTGGGATGGCGCTTTAAAAAATATTCTTTAAAAAATCCACGGCTTGTGGTGGTCTTTAAAAAAAATATTCTTTAAATAATCCACGTCTTGTGGTGGGACTTAGGAAAGTAGTGGTTCTTGAAAAAATATTCTTTAAACAGTCCACGCCATGTGTTGTTCTTTGAAAAAATATTCTTTAAAAAATCCACGCCTTGTGGTGGTCTTTGAAGAAATATTCTTTAAAAAATCCACGCCTTATGGTGGTCCTTAGAAAAGTATTGTTTCAAACTTCACACCTTGGACCTCGAAAAAATGCACGTCTTGGTCGTTGAAAATATTCTTTAAAAAACAATGGCCTTGTTTTGGTCCTTGACATTTTTTATACCTTCCACCATAGTATGGAGGGTATATTAATTTTGTTTTTCCGTTTGAGTTCAGCGCAAAATTCTATGACGATATGGCCATGTCCGTCTGTCTGTCTGTTGTAATCACTCTTTATCACTTTTATCGCACATTTAGGCATAGCTCCCATATAAGAGTATTGCGGTATTTTGGGGTTCTTAAGCGCGATTTTCAACCGAATTCGCTGAAATTTGCTACATTGGGTTCTTATTGTGTACTAAATGTCTCCACAAAAATTATAAATATAGGTCCACTTTTTCTGGTAGCCTCCATATAACGGTACCTCCTAATTTTCAATATTTTGGGGGTTTTGATCGTATTTTTTGTTCTTGATGGGTACAAAATTTCTCCACAAACAATTATGAATATTCCCTTTTTCGGATAGCCCCCATATAAGGGTAAATTTAATTTTCGGTATTTTGGGGTTCTTAAGCGCGTTTTTCAACCGAATTTGCTGCAATTTGGTATTTTGTAGTCGTATAGGGTGACAAATCTCCCTACCAAAAATAAAAAATATTCGCCCCTTTTAGGGGTAGTCCCCATATAACCCCCTTTTTTTACCTTTACCACACTGTGGTACAGGGTATTATGTCTTTGTGCATATGCTTGTAGCAGGCAAAAGGTAACCAGATAGACACATGGTTCCTTTTAAGAATATGCATAGAATCACTTTGTGAGACGATTTATGCATGGCCGTCTTTCCGTCCGTCTGTCCGTCCGTCCATGTATTTTTGTTAACAAAGTACAGGTCGCATTTGTAATCCGATTTGGATGAAATTTGGCACAGTTCACTTAGTTGGCCCAAGGACGAGCTCTATTGAAATTGGGAAAAGTCGGTTCAGATTTAGATATAGCTCCCATATATATTTTCGTCCGCATTTAGGTAAGTAGTGTAAAATTTCGTGAAAATCGGTTCAGATTTAGATATAGCTCCCATATATATTTTCGTCCTATTTTAGGTAAATAGTGCACCAATGCCCCTATAAATCCTTCGATTTGCACGAAATTTTGGCATAGCGTACTGAATTAAGTCTAGAACGATGTGTGTAAAATTTCGTGAAAATCGTTTCAGATTTAGATATAGCCACCATATATATTTTCGTCCGATTTTAGGTAAATAGTGCACCAAAGTCACTATATATCCTTCGATTTGCACGAAATTTGGCATATCGTACTGAATTAAGTCTAGAATGATGTGTGTAAAATTTCTTGAAAATCGGTTCAGATTTAGATATAGCTCCCATATATATATTTTAGTCCTATTTTTGGTAAATAGTACACCAAAGCCCCTATATATCCTTCGATTTGCAGGAAATTTGGCATAGCTTACTGAATTAAGTCTAGAACGATGTGTGTAAAATTTCGTGAACATCGATTCAGATTTAGATATAGCTCCCACATATATTTTCGTTCGATTTTATGTAAATGGTGCACCAAAGTCCCTATATATCCTTCGTCCCTATATCTAGAACGATGTGTGTTAAATTTCCTGAAAATCGGTTCAGATTTTGATATAGCTCCCATATATATTTTCGTCCGATTTAAGGTAAATGGTGCAACAAAGTCCCTATATATTCTTCATTTCATGTTAATGGTCCTTCAAAAATTCGACGTCTGTTAGGATTCCATCTGTTGAATATACCCAAAGTGGTGAAGGGTATCATATAGTCGGCCCCGTTCGACTTTACTATATTCCTTACCGGTTAATATAAACCAGTAAGGAATATAGTAAAGTCGGACGGGGCCGACTATATTCGGTTATCTGATTTGGTCCAAAGAAACATGGGGTCTAGAACCAATATTTCGAAGAGGCACATTTTCACCGTGTTAAAGTGTATACAACCTCATTAGCCAAAAGGCTGAGTGTATAATTATCCATTAAAAATTTCTGAAATTTTATTATTGTTTAAATAATCTGTTTTTAGAAATGTTGGTATAGGTCCACTTTTTGGTATGTTCCCTATATTTTCATTTCTAGTACCTGTCAGTATATCTATGGTGGAGGGTATCCAAAGTTCGGCCCGGCCTGGACTTAACGCCTTTTCACTTGTTTAATTTCACTTTTCAAATGTCAATACTATTCAATTTCCACCCTGCCGTCTAAATTCTGACACACGTTCCAAATTTGTGACTATGAGTCCTAATGCGAATATTCAGTCCGAGTATCGATCATATTCTCGATTCGTAAAAAGGCTATACATATATTTCGATTCGTTGTATTCTTCTTGGCGGGAGGGTGTGTTAAATCAATGGGCCCTTATGTCTCACTTTGAGTGCAGTTGTGGGGCTACAATTCACATTTTGTCCTTGCTGGCGACTAGGGTTAACCTATTTTAACAAACACATCACCTCTATACCCTATTGCAATCGTAATATGTTTTTACCTCCATAAATATTATTATAGCAGATGATGTAAAAATGCATGAAATAAAAACTAATTTTGTTGAAAGCACTTTTATACTGAAATATATATATTTATATATTATGTTTTGGTTGCTCATAGAACTATGAATGTAATTTGGATTTGGTTGGTGTTTCCGTATATATTTATTTTATGTTACGTACGCATGAATTGAAACCTCTGCATAAAAAACAAAAACAGCCAAACTTGTTTGTTTATTCTGGGCAAGAAAGTTTTGCAATAAAATCTATGCTGTTATATATATTTGTTGGCAAAATGAAATTGGGTTGGACGGGGAAGAATACGTTTGGCACAAATAAAATAGAAAATGCGTGTTGAAATTTGAGCCTGTTCTGAAGGTTGCCATGTATATCATCTTTAATGGAATTCAATAGGCGGAATATATTTTAGCTTAAAGCAAAATTTATTAAAAAATGTAAGTGGGTAGAAATAAATCTCAGATTTTTTTAAAAATTTCATTTTGATAAATTCCCACTTAGAGTCTAAGCGGCCTTCTTTCAATTGACGATCTTTTGTTCATGGACACACGCACACCGCTCTTTTACCAGCCAACAAATTGCTTTTCATTAAAACGCATATGCGACTAATGTTCTTGCCAAAATCGAATAAAGATGTTCCAATAAATATTGATTGAATTTTGGAAATTTTCTCTGCTACAAAGACTTTATACTTGAAAAATGTGTATGAGTGTGCCTCTCAAAGAAGGACTTTTCGAAATGACAATGTGTCGGTGTAAGAATTTCAAAAAGAACGTGAGGCTGCTGCCAGGCATCTTATAAAGTGTATTCGAATATCATTCAGTGAATTGGAAAATTGAATAAATACATTTCTTTTTGGTGCTGTTGTTCTTGGCATTTTAAAGAGTAGGCCATTGCGAAGTGTCTCACTCAAAAGGCAGAAAATGGAAATTTTTATTTTTCAACAATCATTTTTGCTTTAACGCGAATATTTCTTTTACATTTATTGAATTGCGTTGTATGTAAATATTTTCTTCATCTTTCGTTATTATTTGTTTTCTACCATTGTTTCTTTTACATCAAAAGAATAATAAAGGGAAAATTGTGTTTTAAAATGAAGGTAAATAAAAAGAAATAAATTGGTGCAATTTCCTTTTAATACATCACACTATCCATTTCCATTTATTTCATAGGTTTATTAAATAGATAAAATTTATAGAAGGGTTTTGGGGATGCTAAGACTCTGCAAAGAAAAAATTAAATAGGGTAGATTGGTGGATTAAAAAAATGGGATAATCAAATTATTTATGAATACGTTTTAACAACCGTGGCCACTGATTTCAAAAGTGATCTGCAATTTTTAAAATCAATTAAAATGAACCTAAAATATCGGATCATACATAAAGAACTAAATATTTCTTAGCAATATTTAATGTCAAAATATCATGAAATCGTTTGTTTATGTATTACGGGCATACAACTATGGCATGCCTTAATTAAATTTGAAATACATCTGAAATACATCAGAATCCGCAAAAAACCAAATTGTGGGAGCTTCGTGTAAATGGGACCTACCTCTTCATGGGGCACCATAAAATGTGGATCATTTTTGATAGGAAGATTTGCAATGATATTACAAAATTAATTTTCAGCAAAATTTTGACACTTTTTGGGGAAGGCGTCAAAAGGAGTGGACCGAAGATATTTCCAATATTCGAACTTGATTTAAGTTTGGAAGAAATATTATGATGTGCAAAGTTTGGATGATAACGGTTATTCCCTTCGATGGACATACGGACTTTTGTGAATCGACTTCGAGATAGACCCATGGTTCCGTCTGTTGATATTAAATTGTAAACTAATTACAGGTCGCATTTATAATCCGATTTGGATGAAATATGGTACAGCTCATTTATTTGGCCCAAGGAGGAAGCCTATTCAAATTGGTAAAAATAGGTTCAGATTTTAACCTAATTACAGGTCGCATTTATAATCCGATTTGGATGAAATATGGTACAGCTCATTTATTTGGCCCAAGGAGGAAGCCTATTCAAATTGGTAAAAATAGGTTCAGATTTTGATATAGCTCCCATATATATTTTCGTTCGATTTAATGTAAATTGCGCACCATAGTCTCTATTTTGGCATAGCGTACTGAATTAATTCTTAAGTTTCTTTTACATCAGTCTAATTTGCGCCCATGCTCCGACCGAAGATAAAGATGAACAGACCAAAGACATATTTTACGAGCGCCTAGAAACAGATATGATGGTTGCCCTCCTGACAATGACATTAAAACTCTGCTAGGAGATTTTAATGCAAAAATCGGAAGGGAAAATATCTTTGGCCCCACCGTCGGAAAATTCAGCCTTCATGAAGAAACATCCGACAACGGCATGAGGTTGATTGACTTCGCGGAAGCAAAAAACATGGTAGTTAGCAGCACCAGATTCAAGCATCTCGATATACACAAGGCCACCTGGATCTCTCCTGATCAAGTAACAAGACATCAAATTGATCATGTTGTGATAGACGGAAGACATTCATCCAGTGTTTTAGACGTCCGATCGATCCGAGGAGCGAATACCGATTCGGACCATTACCTTGTGGCAGCCTAGGTACTCACCCATCTTAATGTAGCAGCAATGGTGCTATCTAACACAACACGGAAACTCGAGGTGGAAAAGCTGCAAACACAACAGGTAGCCGAGGCCTACTCCGCTCAACTTACCCACCTGCTTGAGGAAAGCACTTCTTGTCCCAATAATAGTATAGAAGCGCAATGGCAAAGA
Source organism: Musca vetustissima (assembly GCF_032173495.1). Taxonomy (NCBI): domain Eukaryota; kingdom Metazoa; phylum Arthropoda; class Insecta; order Diptera; family Muscidae; genus Musca; species Musca vetustissima. The sequence goes on from NW_026875180.1 coordinate 60,402, forward strand.
ATTGTCCACTCCCTACAAACTGCAGCAAAAGCGACACTTGGATACCAAAAATCAACACCAAATGCTACTGATGTGAAAAACACAGCGTATAGGGCAACCCTGCAGACAGTAGCAATACGTAACGTGATGGAGAATTATCGGGAGAAAAGGAGAGAGGAGAAACGTGTTTTCAAAAAAAAGTGAGCGTGAGCAAATAATGATGTACAGGAGTAAAAATATGAGTAAAGCACCAAACCGAAAGTTTTGGTGCAGGCACATCCTCCTGTAGAGATGAATAAGGAAACCTGGTGTCAGATACAGACAGCGTGTTGAGGATCTGGAAGGAGCATTTTGAAAAGCTTCTGATATCAAATAGTGGCGTTGAAAAAGATACCCCTGAACCAATAAGAGATGATGGTATAGAGTGGTATACCACTTAGATTAATCGGCTCAAGAACAATAAAGCAGCAGGAGTCGATGGGTTACCAGCCGAACTATTTAAGTCTGGTGGTCAGATGCTGGTCAGGAGCATGCACCAGCTGATTAGTACAATTTGGCTAGAGGAATGCATGCCCAATGATTGGAACCTCAGCATCCTGTGTCCCGTCCACAAAAAAAAGGAGACTAGACGATATGTGCCAACTATAGAGGAATAAGTCTCCTTCCCATCGCATATAAAGTGCTATCCAGTGTGCTGTGTGAACGATTGAAGCCAATGGTCAATGACATCATTGGACCATACCAATGCGGCTTCAGACCTGGCAAATCCACCATTGACCAGATTTTCACTCTGCGCCAAATCCTGGAAAAGACCCACGAAAAACACATCGCCGCAATAAAAAGCGTTTACATTATTATTTAATTTTCAATATGAGTGGCCTCATTGGTTTTTATAAAACAATATATTGTTTTTTATAATCGACTCCTATTATTCAGCTGTGTGTTGCAATAATTATTCCCTTGATATTTGTTAATACAAATGTTTTCATACACGAACATAATTGTTAAAAGAAACCACATGCATTTGCTGGACATGAATAAAAAATGAATAACAATAATTATTGTCATAATGGTTTTAATATTGCGGTTGTTGGCGCGTAATTTAATGGAATGGAAAATTAAAATGTAAAACTTTTTAAAACAAGACTTAAGTGTATAAAAGAAAATAAGAAAACTTGTGGTAGAATATGGAAATTGTAAGAAAAAATAAATAAAAGAAAATGCTAATAGAATGCCAATTTTTGTTTATATTTGTAATTGTTATGAAAACTGAAATCTCCTTGAATTGAATTCAATACTTTAATACACTAATACACAAAATAGTACGATGTAGGTGATGGCTAATCACGTATTCTCTTTTTTCGCTTTCGGTCAGTCATTTTTAATGATTATCTCTCACTTAACCCTCACACACTTACTCTCAATTTAATTCTGTTCAACAGTGCCTTTATCGCCATCACTTTTAATCCAATGTAATAAAAAATCTTTAAAAAAAATTCAAATATCCCATAATATTAATCCTTTTGCTAACACTCTACAACAACAATAAAGCAAATAAACCTTAAATACCATAAACAACAAATACCCAATCGTTTAAATAATTGCTAACTATTCATATCAAATAGTGTGTATCATTGGATTTACAATGCCGATCAACATGTTGAATGTAACAAAAAAGGCAAGGTGTGTCGAATACAAACAATATTCGTTTCGTTCATACTAAATACTAACTGTAAACATCAGTCGACAGGACACTTTGCTGGCTGGCTGGCAAACATTGCATGCAGATAAGGCATGACACTCACTATTCGAGTAATAAAAAGGAACTTAATTTTATAGTAAAAATGTTAACTAACAGAAAAAACACGAACGAACGAAATTATTACGTTTCTACACGCACACACACTCATGCTATCACGAAGGACAATCAATATGTACAGTAAAATTCGAATAATTGCAAATTTCGGAAATATATATTTCTATACCTTCCACAGTGATGTACAACACTTGGAAATATATCGCTGGCTTAATGTGAAAAAACAACAAGTCAACTTTTCTCGAAATTGATACTTAAGAATTTAATAAGCAAAAAATTTAAAAAAAACTACAATTATCTCATTTGTTTTTTTTTTTTCACAGTAAAGGCAGTAAGTCAAATATATCACATGTCGCTGGCTGTTTATACCCCTCACTGTGAAAGGAAACGAGATAGACGCATGGTTCCTTTTGAGAATATACATAGAATCACTTTCTGAGTCGATTTATGCATGTCTGTCCGCCCGACTGTCTGTCCATGTTAAATTGTCAACAATGTGATCCGAATTGGATAAAATTTCGTACAGCTCATTTATTTGGCCCAAGGACGAACCCTATCGAAATTGGGAAAAATCAGTTCAGTTTTATATGTAGCTCCCATATATATTTTCGTCCGATTTCATGTAAATGGTGCACCACATATACCTTGCGATTTGCACGAAATTTGGCATAACGTACTGAATTGAGCCTAGAATGATGTGTGCCCAGTTTCGAGAAAATCGGTCCAGATTTCTTAATAGCTCCCACATATAGTTTCGTCCGATGTAAATGGTGCAACAAAGTCGCTATATATCTTTCGATTTGCACGAAATTTGTCCAAAAACTGCCAATTTTGGAACTGAATCTATTTTTCTGATCATCATAGTCTTTGCCTTACCTTCGATATAACAAATTTCTTCTATAACGAATTAATTTGCTTGTTTCCTACTAGTTCGCTATAACCGTACTTTAATGTATATTGATCTGTAATTTGGGGGGATAAAAACGTTTTTGCATAAAATGCTCGTTTTGACCTAACACCATTAAAAGGTTCTTGTCCCATATTCGGCAAGGTTCTATTAGGGTGCAAAACGTTCACAATTTTTATAGTACAAAATTTCACAATACCTTCAAAAATGAAGAATTCGATCGAAAATATTAAAATTTCTTCCAATGTGTTGCATTTCATTTAAGAAGTTTTTGTTTATATGGAACCACCTGTCGATTGTCACGTCATCAACACGTAAACAATAAAAGAACACAAAAGAACACCATCGCAGTGTAGAATATATACATATATATTAGAAAAACGAAGTATAAGCTCCCAAATACAAAAACAAATTAATTCTAGCGTAGCCACCACCCGCCTACGATATGCCATGATGGAATTAAATCACGTGATTAAATTGCCATGCAAATCAATTCACAGTGGTTTTACGCAAGAATTTTAAATGAACAAAGGATGATGATACACAAATTTTCGATTTAGTACAAATAGCTAATCAATAGCGAATCAATATTATTTTTACTGTTTCTTACCCTCCACCACACAATTGGGTTGTATAATATCTTTATCATTCCGTTTTCAACAATCCGAAATATTCACCAGAGTCCCCATAAATATTAGGTTGGGGAAAAAGAACTGCACTATCAAAATGTCGACAAAATCAGATAAATGATCGAAATTGACCGGCATGTTAGGTCGTAACATCACCCAGGAGCTAAAAATCGAAAACAGTTTTAAACCAGTGAGCAGAGCTGTATAGTCGGAAGGGGCCGACCATACGATACCCTACACAACTACCACGAACCTTAACTTCATGTGGATTTTTATTCGGAACCTGGGCAATATTTCGTGATAGTTGCACTCTCTTGCCCGAGTAGAGGTCAGAAGCACCTCTTCCATACACTGACATATTTTCCGAATATTACTAATAATCAGTACAGTCCTTCTAATTACTTGTCCAGATTCCCTTCAGAGTCGGTTGTGTTGTGATGTTCGGTTTATATTTGTGGCCTATAGATCGACTCGATAAAATCCAAAAAAAAAAAGTTTTCGGTCCACTTCATCTCAAAATTATTATCCGATCATCACCGAAAATTATAGGCGTTGATCATAACTGGTACTTCATGGAACATTTCATTGCGATTAGCGATATATTTTCGCCCTCCAGTGTGGTAAATATTTACGTGTAACTCCCACATACATACAAGAATATAATTCATATCAATTTAAAAGTCAACCACTCCTCTTGGACATACTATCAAATTCTCGGGTCTATGTCCTTCAGGGGTAAATATACAAGCCATAGAATACAAATTTTGTAATTTTTCACACAAAAGTCAGGGTCCATTTGACCCGCTAAATATTGATCGATCTTTATCAAAACATGCATGCTTATTCTTTGGCCCGATCCCCTTCTCCATGTTTTGGCCATAATTGCGGCCTCTGGAACGACCAGAAAAACCGACAAAAATGAAGTATTTGATCCATTTCATCCCCTGCATATTACCCGATCTTCACAAAAAACAATAGGGGTCTTCATTGGCCACATCCCATCCTACATGCAAAAATTCGTGAAGATTGATCCATAACTGTGGCCTGTATCGTGTTTACAAATTATAATGGACCGACGGACGGACACACATGTCTAGATCGATTCTGCTAGTCGAGATATGACTATCGGTATGCTTAAAAGTGGGTCTAGGACCAATATTTCGCGGCGTTACAACCATTTGGGGCTGCACAAAGCTATAATACCCTGACGACATAGTTGTGTAGGGTATAACCATTTTCCACAAATCTGAATTCAAGAGAAAGCTCGATATTTGGGTGCCACACCAGTTAACAGAAAAACATAGGATGGAGCGAATATCCATTTGCGAAGCCTTGGCCAAAAGCAATGAGATATACCCATTTCTTAGACGGATGGTGACTGAAGATAAGAAATGGATCACATACGATAACACTGTGTGAAAACGATCGTGGTGAAGCACCTCAAACCAGCGACATAGCCAGAGGGGGCCTGGAATGAAATCCTGTATACGCGGCTGCCTCAAACTGGGGCCGAACAAGGACTAACGGCCAGAAAGGTTCTGCTATGCATTTGGTGGGACAGGAAGGGGATTATTTATTATGCGTTGCTTCCATATGGCCAAACGCGACTGGTCCGTTTGAAAACAGCAATTGACCAGAAACAGGAGACACGAGAGGTGTCGTGTTCCACCAGGACAACGCTAGGCCACACACATCTACAGTGACTCGCCAGGAGATTGTTTGGGAAGTTTTAATGCATCCGCCATACAGTCCAAGCGGTTTCATAATTTTCTTGCATTGCAAAATTTATTTAATGATAAAAAATTGGTATGTAAGGAGGTTTGTGAAAATCGACTACTAAAGTTTTTGCGAATAGAGAGCAGGACCATTACCATTAAAATGGCAAAAAATCATGCAACCAATTTAAGATCCTAGGCTTAAACTTTACCAGCTAAGATCGTGCTGTGATCTGTAAAGCGAAGAGAAATTTCAATACCTGGTTTTTTGATAAAAAGTCCCAGTCCAGTTTTTCCTCCCAGTCGAGAGCCATCTGTATACCAACAGTTACCAGCAGGCATCTGAACTAGTGTTCCGCTAATCCATTGTTATCTATCTGATATTATGGTGTTGAACCGTGTGACTACTCTCGTTTCAGGTATGCGATCTGCATCAAATATATTGATGGTTGACCCACTAGTTGCCTGTAATATGTTTTTGCGGTATGTTTATCCGGTGTCTATCCACTTGTCCATTGATTTGAGTCTTAAAGATTGGATGTCTATTGGATGTAGACATAGTATTGTATCCAAAGCCTTAGTTGGTGTTGTCCGCATTGCCCCTAGGCAACATGTTCTCTGTACTTTCTGGAACGCTTTTACGTTACATTTCCATCAGGCAACAGAATTGGTCTAATAACGCTCTTTTAGATCCAGTGTATCATTTTAGAATGGAAACCCCGTTTAGAAGCTACGACTCTTCTACAGAACGACCAGCTATGGGCCTTGTCAGCCCTTTGTTGTATGGGGTCTTTCCATTTAAATTTCCTCTCTAGAATCACTTCTAGATATTTAACTTTATTTGATTCTCATAAATACTGCTTTAACATTTTAGTTTGACAGATGTTGAATTCCACTCCTATACTTTTGAGACCTGTTCATCATGTAATCTTATACAATGAGAAAATCTTTAAGAGTCTGTAGACAACAACATTTTTGAAATATTCTTATAAAACCCTTCTACTTGATACAGGACATCCAAAAGTATTTCTATGGATAAACAAATTTGAACACGTCTTCTATATGTATCCGTCTTCACGTCATTGGTTGAAGACATCTAGCAGGTTTTCTATATCTAAAGACCTGTAATAAATTCACTTTCTGTATATAGAAGACTTTCATATGATTTCCTATGTAAGACGGAAAATATATATACTTTAGATGTAAGGAAAACAATAGACCTCCTATACATAGCCTGCCTCTAATAGGCAGATATGTGGAAGACCTCACAATATTATTATTTAGAAACAAGACGTACAATATGTCCTCTATTTATTCCAACAACATAAATTCTGTTTAGTTATGTGTCTTTAGATAGAGGACTTCCAACATGATTCATATTTATGTTTTTTATTGCCATTTCACAGCATTGCGATTACTTATACTCTAAATATTATTTAAAAATATGTTTACAATATTTAAACCACTGTCTAAACTTCCTCTTTATTTTTAAATAATCCAACAATCAAACCAAATTTCTTTTCTTTCAGACTACAAAAACAAAACCAAAAAAATTAACACACAAAAGAATTGCTGCATAGGAAACGATAAGCGACTGCTATTGGATGAAGACAACTGGAAACGGAAGATACATATTTGAGATTTTTTCGAACGGAAAATTTGCACTGGTATCTTGTGAATGCTGTAGAATACGGAGGACAAAAGAATGAAATGCTCAATTTATATGTAGGAAACAAAACAAAAAGCCTAGAGGATAGACACAAAAACAATACCAAGGAACCGACAACAATAACAGCATGGAAGATAAAAACTAAAGGAAACTTGAAAACTCAAACAGTTGGGATTATTGTTTGAAAATTAAGAAGAAAAAACAAACACACACATACACAACAAATAATGACGTCACCGGCAACAAATGCAATTATCGAAGAAGAACCACAAGAACAAATGTCAAATGCCACCATAACCTTTGAGACTTGATAAGCAATTTATAAACAAACGAAATACAAAAAACAACAAGTAACCTTTTTTTTAACAAATGGCAGTATCAGCCAATGTAGACCACATCCCCCACCATCGACAGTACCACCCACAAAGTTTATAGTGAACGAGAATGCCAAAGCTGTTGCCCCCTCAATTCAGAAAAAAAATAAAAACAACAACAGCACAAGTATTTCCCACAACAATTATACGGAGCTGTTGATTCCAACAAACATTTATGACAGCTTAAGATTACAACAACAACAACGACGACAACAGAAAAAATCCTATTATTTTTTGTATCTGCAGCCCTCCTGGTGTTATTAAATCTGGAACTTGAGTCTCGCTATCGTTGACGTTGTCTACATCCGCTGGGCTTATCCTGTTTGCCGACACCATTGTTTCCATTTATTTTACTGTTTCCTTTTCCTTCCATCGTTCTCTCCGCTGCAGTGCTGACGAATGCCTTTCGTCCCGTTGATGTGTCATCACCATAAAAGCAAAAGTTTGTTATCCTACCACAAAGGAATTGTTGTGCATGGATGTGACGCCCTCTGTCGTTCGTTACGCAGCTGTTTTGGCCTTACTTTGCCAACCTTGTCTTGTCTAGCAAGAATAGCAGGAGCAAAAACAGCAGCTGCTGGTCGGTGTCTATGTCATTGTGCTGTGTCGGTGTATCCCTTTCACCTTTCGTTGTAAATAAATAAGTAGTGGAAATAATACAAAATGTCGGAGCATTTACCATCAACATCAACAGGTAAGTGAGATGGCTATTGTATGAGTTCATAATAAAGCCAAGAACTGGGTAAAGTTATGGGACCGATGTAAGGAAGGTGTGTATTTGAAGATAGCTGTGAATTTGATTGATATTACTTTTAGTGCAAATTGAAAAAAAAAACAATGTATTCATTTAGACAAATGTTTTAGAGGAAGGGGGACATTTTTTTATAATACGCAGGGTCGTACGAAAATGAAGGAATATCGGATAATCTGATCAATAAAGGTCCAAGGATGTTTATATTTATTTTACGAAGTTTTCCAAATGTTTGTAAAATTCAGATTGGCAAAGAGATTACACTTCATCATGGTGATATGACAATACCTAAACCTGTAAGGAAAGTAATAAAGTCGGGCTGGATCGACTATATGTTACCCTTTACCACTTATGATATATTCTATATATAACCTATTCTACATATGCACCATTTACATTAAATCGGAGGAATTTTCAGGAAACTTAACACACATCATTCTAGATCTATGTCAGTAGCCCTGCAAAATATTGAGCACATCGAAAGATATATAGGGATTGTGGTGCACCATTTACATTAAATCGGATGAAATTATATATGAGAGCTATATCTATACCTGAACCGATTTTCAGGAAACTTAACACCCATCATTCTAAGCTTAATTCAGTGCGATATGCCAAATTTCGTGCAAATCGAAAGATATTTAGAACTTTGGGGCACCATAAGTCTTACATCGGACGAAAATATATATGGGAGCATTAACTAAATCTGAATCGATTTTCGGGAACTTTAACACACATCATTATAGATTTAAATCATTAGGCTGTGCAAAATTTCGTGCAAATCGGAAGATATATAGCGACTTTAGTGCACCATTTAAATTAAATCGGACGAAAATATATATGGGAGCTATATTTAAATCTGAACCTATTTTTCCCAATTTCAATAGGGTTTGTCCTTGTACCAAATAAGCAGTGTTGCCAAAACTTGATAGAGAAAAAATGATAGATTTTGTTGAAAAATATGCTAAAAAGTGCTAAAAATTTTAGAAGAGTGCCAGAAAAAAGTGCTAAAAATGAATATAAAGAAATGTTATTATAGTTTATAATTTATTTATATAGGGGAGACTGGGGCACCTTCGGCACTTTTTTTTAGAGCTCTATATCTCAGTACTTATTGAACATATATAACAACTTTGTGGCTGATTATTGTCCTCTGACTCTTAATTATCAAAAATAGTTCCAAAAAGATATATAAAAATAGTATTAGTTAAAAAATTTTTCAGTTTTGTAAAAAAGTCAAATTCGCCGAATGTGCCCCAACCCGGGGTACCTTCGGCATTTGATGGGGCACATTCGGCACCATAGTCATAGCCGGGTAATTGTCATCGCTATCAGTCTGGTTGAAATTCTGATCCTCTAAAGGCTCTATTTGGTTTTAATACGCCACACAATGTTTGAATTATAGGGCTTTATTTTCTAGCGGCGGACGTTTACATCTCAAGGTCGCACACACCATCAGAAATAGAGGTTTTCTATCGCATTTTCGTCAATACAAGCACGTTTGATCTTATATATGCATTTTCGGGCCATATTAAAGGATTAGTTTTAAAGACAAACTCAAAAACATTTTAAGGAAATACTATTGCACAATCTGTATATGGCCGAATGTGCCCCACTTTAAAATGCCGAATGTACCCCGAATGTACTTTTTATAGTTTTTTTCATTTTTTTCGATCAGATTTGTAAAAACATTATATTTTTAAATATTTTTATAATAATACACATCGTAGTTAACAACTTTTTAATAATATTGTCTTAAAATTTTTAAAAGTTGTATACACGAAATACTTACGAAATGGAATTGAAATATTACAGAAACATCTATAAAAATACAAAAATCTATGTATCTAAATAAGCTTATTAGCTAGAACTTTCAAACTTTGTGTCAGTTATTTATTTCGATATTCGATACCTATGTATCGAAACTAGTGATGTACGGTGAGAGCTTCATATTGAAAACGCGATTGCCGAAGGTGCCCCGATGCCGAAGGTGCCTCAGTCTCCCCTACTTAAATACGAATAAGGGAATATAAATTAACAGCTATGTTGTGAGGGTTAGTTATAAGTAACTTCACGAAATATTAGTACTGGACTCACATTTTAGTATACGGATCGTCATATCTCGACTAGCTGAGTGGATAAGTGTGTGTCTGTCCGTCTGTACTTTAACATTTGTTTAAAAAAGTAACGGTCATAGCTATGAAACATTGTCATATTTTGCATATCCGGTTCTGGCCAAACACTTATTGTGTTTAGTAAAATCGGCCAATATTTGCCGGTTGAAGTCAACCAAAAACATTTTATGTGTTTTTTGGTCTCTCTAGAGGTCACAAAATTCTACATGGGGGAAACGCTAATGAATAGGCATATTCATCGAGTCAAATTGGCCAGGACGTTTGTGTGAAAAATTCAAAATGTGCTTTCTATGCCGTATACATGTATTCTAGAAGGACAGAGACCGGGTGTGGGAGGTATACGTTAATATTTACAGGGGTCTACATATTCCAATAGTGTTTATTTACGGATGTCCGTCCCTTGAAATCACGATAGAGATCGCAGTATTTACGAAATTTTGCACAGACATTGCTAATATTTCTAGGATGTTTGGTATTGCAAATGTCATATATCGGTCCAAGTATTGTTCTAGCCCCCATATAACGGTACGCCCCGCCCCAATATTCGGTATTTTGGAATCATTTTCCAAACGAATTGGCTATAATTTCGTATGTATTTTGGGTTTTCATTGAATATCCGTAGCAAAAGTTATTAATATTTAATATTTTGAGAATTTTGGACAGCTTTTGCAAACGAATTGGCTGTAATTTGGTATTTTGTTAGATTTCAATATTTGTTTCTCACGTATTTTTTGGTATGTTCAACATACCAAATAGGACGGGGCTAGGAGACCCCATTAATTTTAGATATTTTGATTGTCATCCTTATGGTGGAGGTTATCGGTTTTTATAATTCTTGTTATATTCTGATATTGTAGTATTATTATAACACCAGGAAATGGATATCCCACAGAATTTTCCACCGACGCGGCAATTAGTTTCGCAGATAATTTAAGTCTTGCGGTAATTACGAAGGGTATCATATGGGTAGCCCCGTCCGACTATATGACTCTGCCCATTGGAAAAAAATTGGAAAATCAAATCCACCATGTGAAACATACGAAACCATCAATGTGTCAATGTTAAATCGAATCGAAATCGAAAAAACGACATTTTTTTTCAGCTATACTAAAAATTTTGAAAAAATCCTGCTAAAAAAGTGCTAGATCAATTTTTTGGTGCTAAACGAGTTTAAAAAGTGCTAAATCTAGCACTAAAAGTGCTAAATTGGCAACACTGCAAATAAGTGACCTATGCCAATTTTCGTCCAATTCGGATCATAAATGCGACCTGTACTTTGTTTTTAATATAACATGGACGGACGAACACTTTCTTAGTCGATTTATAAATTTCCGATAAATCGACTAAGAAAGTGATTCTATACATATTCTCAAAAGGAATCATGGTGTATCTCGATTCCTTTTGCTTGTTACAAACATATGTACAAAGACATAATACCCGGTACCGCAGTGTGGTGAAGGGTATAAAAAGGCAAACAATTTCAAGTCCAATATTTGTTATGCAAGGTTTCACAGTGTCGATTCGATCGACTATATAAAAGTGTAGAAATATTTTTCTACCGGTCGTGTCTATGCTTATAGAGGTATACAGAGATAGAAAATATATTTTTTTCTTGAGCTTTCGGACCCGGATTTGTTTAAATATCGTAAAAATTGATAAAGGGTTCATTATAATCCATCACCAATCTAGGTCTAAATAAAAGACTATACTGTGAACATTCCAAAATAGTGTGATATGTGGCTGCGTCTGTTCGCATTAAATGCTATGGGCTTTAGAACTTCACGTAGCTGGTGAACGTCATAAGCATTCGGTCCACGATTTAATACTTCTCCTATGGACAGATGGCAACAACGGCGACATGACTCTTTTTAAATAAAATTATTTCTGTGGGCGGACGGTTCTCGGAGGGAGATTTAAAACTTTGTCCTATCGAAGACAGTAATGTAGAGGTTGTAGAGTTCTAGAGTCCAAAGTTATGTCCGGTATGTCAGTTATAGACCAATCGTCACGAACTTTGTTGTCCCTTCTTATTATCATCTATAGGCCACAATCATGAGGCCACAGTCATGACATAAATATCACTGCATTCGGACGTAGAGTTCTCCAATGAATTCGGTCAAATGGACCAAGACTTTTGAATGAAAAATTACAAATTTTACGTTCAGTGCATATATATTTAACACAGAACGACATAGACAGGAGATCTTCACAGGATATCCAAGAGGAGTAGTTGACCTTTAAATTGATACAAATTATATTGATGTCTATACTCTGATGTGGGAGCTATACTTACATATTTACATTTTGGTATTGACGTTGGAAATATCGCGCTATTCGCTTTGAAATTTTACATTAGTTCCGGTTTTGGTCAAGGACAAATATTATAATTTTCGATGATGATCAGATGATATTTAGAGGATGAGATGGACAGAAAATTTTATTTTTCTATGATTTTCTAGTCGCTTCAGGGGCAACTATGAGCTGAATATCAAATTTTACGAGGTGAAGGATATATGCCCAACTAATTAGAATGACTCACAACGATCGGTAATTAATTAGCTGGTCAAATGATACAAGTCTTTTGTGTGTAAATTAATAAAATGTTATTCTTATAGGGTAAATGATATGATTTCCATTTAATAAGGCAAACCAATGCTTTATTACTCCTCACAGTATAACAATTTTTTAACACTGCATTTTACACATTTTTACCCCTCCGTTGGCACATTATACATATGTCTATATAACATAAATAATTGAAGCCTGCATGAAAATTACTATAATTATGTGTTTTTTTCTTTTTCTAATTGAAAATATTAAATTCTTTCTGTCACTCAAGGTGACAATTTCTACCTCTTTCACACAGGTGTTGATAATAGCTTAGGAAGAAGAAAAAATGCAATTAATGTTTTTTACAAACGGAAACATGGTGTCAAGTGCTGTAGATTGTAATATTCCTCTTTTATTTAAAAGAAAATGAGAAAAAGGAATGACAAAAGAGAATTCCCGTGTACGTGATTCGTAATAAGTTGACAGTAGCTAATTTCAAATTTCTTACCTTTTATAAGAACATTGCGAATATTCTACAGATGTCATTGTGTCAACTGATATTCAGAAGATGAATCGGAAAGGAATTAGTAATCGGTAAAAAATTATGTTCCAAGTTTAATACGATTTTTATACCCTTCACCACACTGTGGTACAGGGTATTATGTCTTTGTACATATGTTTGTAACAGGCAAAAGGAAACGAGATAGACACATGGTTCCTTTTGAGAATATGCATAGAATCACTTTCTAAGTCGATTTATGCATGTCCGTCTGTCTGTCCATGTTAAATTGTAAACAAAGTACAGGTCGCATTTATGATCCGAATTGGATGAAATTTGGCATAGGTCACTTATTCGGCCCAAGGACGAACCCTATTGAAATTGGGAAAAATCGGTTCAGATTTAGATATAGCTCCCATATATATATTTAACCGATTTAATGTAAACGGTCCCTATATATCTTTCGATTTGCACGAAATTTGGTACAGTCTAATCATTTATGTCTAGAATGATGTCTGGCGAGTTTCGTGAAAATCGGTCCAGATTTAGATATAGCTTCCATATGTAGTTTCGTCCAAAGTCCCTATATATCTTTCGATTTGTACGAAATTTGGCACAACGTACTAAATTAAGCCTATAGTAATGTCTGCCAAGTTTCGTGAAAATCGGTCCACATTTAGATATAGCTCCCATATATAGTTTCGTCCGATTTAATATAAATGGTGCCCCAAAATCACTATATGTCTTTCGATTTCCACGAAATTTGGCATATCGTACTGAATTAAGCCTAGAGTGATGTCTGCCAAGTTTCGAGAAAATTGGTCCAGATTTAGATATAGCTCCCATATATTGTTTCGTCCGATTTCATGTAAATGGTGTACCAAAGTCGCTATATATCTCTCGATTTGCACGAAATTTGGCATAACGTACTGAATTGAGCCTAGAGTGATGTCTGCCTTGTTTCGTGAAAATCGGTCCAGATTTAGATATAGCTCCCATATATAGTTTCGTCCTATTTCATGTAAATGCTGCACCAAAGTCCATATATATCCTTCGATTTGCACGAAATTTGGCAAAGCGTTCTGAATTTAGTCCAGACTGATGTATGCCAAGTTTCGTGAAAATCGGTTGAAATTTAGATATAGCTCCGTTATATTACAGATTGATTTTAAGTAATTGACGCACCAAGTATCCAATATATGGCTGATAGGAACAAAACGTTCGGAAATTAGTATAACCTAACCTGCGACAAGTTTGTTTGAAATCGCTTAATATTTGGATAGAGCTTCCATATATATTTTCCTCCGATTTCAAGTAAATTAGGCATCAAACTCTTCATGTTAGTCAGATTGACATCAAATTTTGCACAACTTAAAAAATTGAGCATAGAATTACGTTGTTGCGTTTTCTAGATGACCTATTTATATTTGTTTGAAGTCGATTTACATACTTTATGGATAGATCTAGGTAGATTCACATTTAGATAAATATCACATTTTTTTCATCCAATTTTATGTTATAGTCCTGTTTAATATACCCATAGTGGTGAAGGGTATCATATAGTCGGCCCCGTCCGACTTTACTACTTTCCCTACTGGTTGAATTTGCAGGAAGTGTATATTTATGTAAAATATAAAGCTCTTGTTTAAATCAAAACTGTGATGTCCGTTTCGGATTCGTAGTCTATCAGTCAGAGTCGGTAAATTTTTAAAAGTTGAGTAAAATAGTAGGTTAGGAGGCAGGTCTTGTAAAAATACTACTCCTTTAAATTTAGTTTTGCAAAAACATAACACAATTTAGAGAAAATGTATCAACCCTTCTTCATGTTATTCTATTCAAGGGGGAGCATGTCATTTCTTCCTCCTTTCCGTTCACATTTCTAAAGTTATTTAATACTAAATTTAATATTACCGTTATTGTAGTTCTTTCATTCATAGTAGTTCTTAATTTAGAACGTGACACACATAGCTGTCACTTTAATTTGTTCGTTGAACCAACAACAAAAAACGTGTTAAGGTAATTATTCATACGTTTTTACATGAAGAGTTAGTGAATAGCCTAAGCATACACTAAAAGTACTCTGGGTCATATTAAATCGTCATTTAAAATATTGCATAGAATAATGCAACAAATTTTGTAACTCACATTTTGATATACACTTTTTTTGACCAGTTGTAAAGTAGACGAATTTAAACCAGTAAGGAAAGTAGTAAAGTCGGGCTGGGCCGACTATATGATACCCTTCACCACTTTGGGTATATTCTACATATGTATCCCAACAGACGACGCGTTTTTGTTATATATCTATATCTGAACCGATTTCAGGGAAAAATGCCAGAGACTAATTTATATTACTTCAGTACGTTGTTTCTTTCGGCCTTGCTATAGATCTTTTCACGCAGCTTAGCAACATCATTTTAGACTTAATTCAGTACTTCAGTAGTGTTGGCGGTTTATTTGGGATAGCATTTGTATTTTGTTTTTATAAAAAACAACTATTTATTAGTGGGGAATGTATGGCATTGATTGCCGAGGGGAAAGGCAGGGAAGACTATAGTTTCGGATCACGCCACTGATCCTCATCAGTTCCCTTAGTTTTTTGTTGGGAAATTCTCCCCAGAAGCTATTGCTTCTATACAAAAAACCTTTCAAACCCAAATGTCTCTTGTAACAAAGCGAAGTACCTAGGTGACCAACGTACGCTATACCAAAATTCGTGCAAATCGAAAGATATATAGGGTCTTTGGTACACCAATTACCTTAAATCGGATGAAAATATATATGGGAGCTTAGATATAGCTCCCATATATATTTTCATTCGATTGTCACGAAACTTTGCACACATAATTCTAGACTTAATTCAGTACGCTATACCAAAAGATTTCCAGGGACTTTAGTGGACTATTTACCTAAAATCGGGCGAAGCTATATATGGGAGCAAAATCTAAATTTGTACCGATTGCCACGAAACTTTGCACACATCATTCTAAACTTAATTTAGTACGCTATTCCAAATTTCGTGCAAATCGAAAGATATATAGGGACTTTTGTACACAATTTACCTTAAATCGGACGGAGATATATCTAAATCTAAACCGATTTTCACGAAACTTAACACACATCATTCTAAACCTAATTCATTACGCTGTGTCAAATTTCGTGCAAATCGAAAGATATATAGGGACTTTTGTACACAACTTACCTTAAATCTGACGAAGATATATATGGGAGCTATATCTAAATCTGAACCGATTTTCACGAAACTTGGCATACATCATTCTAGACCTTATTCATTACGCGGTGCCAAATTTCGTGCAAATCGAAAGATATATAGGGACTTTGGTACACAATTTACATTAAATCGGACGAAGATATATATGGGAGCTATTTCTAAATCTGAAACGATTTTCACGAAACTTGGCATACATCATTCTAGAACTTATTCATTACGCTGTGTCAAATTTCGTGCAAATCGAAAGATATATAGGGGCTTTGGTACACAATTTACCTTAAATCGGACGAAGATATATATGGGAGCTATATCTAAATCTGAACCGATTTTTCCCAATTTCAATAGGGTTCGTCCTTGGGTCAAACAAATGAGCTGTGCCAAATTTCATCCAATTCGGATCATAAATGCGACCTGTACTTTGTTTACAATTTAACATCTACAGACGGAAGGACGGACGGACGGACAGACGGACGGACGGACATGCATAAATCGACTCAGAAAAGACTCAGGAAACTTAGCACACATCATTCCAGACCTAATTTAGTAGGCTATGCCAAATTTCGTGCAAATCGATGGATATATAGGGACTTTGGTACACCATTTACCTCAAATCGGGCGAAACTATATATGGGAGCTATATCTAAATCTGGACCGATTTTAACGAAATTTTGCACACATCGTTTTAGACTTAATTAAGTACGCTATGCCAAATTTCGTGTAAATCGATGGATATATAGGGACTTTGGTTCACCATTTACCTACAATCGGGCCAAACTATATATGGGAGCTATATCCAAATCTGAACCGATTTTCACGAAACTTGGCACACATCATTCTACACCTAATTCAGTAGGCTTTACCAAATTTCGTGCAAATCGAAAGATATTTAGGGACTTTGGTACACAATTTACCTTAAATCGGACGAAAATATATATATGAGCTATATCTAAATCTGGACCGAATTTTCCCAATTTCAATAGGGTTCGTCCTTGGGCCAAACAAATGAGCTGTGCCAAATTTCATCCAATTCGGATCATAAATGCGACCTGTACTTTGTTTACAATTTAACATGGACAGACGGACGGACGGACATGCATAAATCGACTCAGAAAGTGATTCTGTGCATATTCTCAAAAGGAACCTTTAAAGAATATATTTTTGAAGGCTAAAATTATATACAATAATTTTTAAAAATCTTGATTATTTGATTTAAAAAGTGTTACATTTTAATTTGCGCTTGCGATGATGACCCCATATTGCGGTGTGGCTGGTACTTGGCATGTTCATACATTTCTATTCAACCTTATTTGCCAATTAACGCACCCTTAGGTGGCAATGTGGATTTCATTTGTTATCAAGTGAATGAATCTTCATAAGCAAGCATTCATGTTCATCTACAAAATTCAAATTGGCCTAATTAACTAATGTCGGCTACCCTGCTCCACACACAGCAAATCTAGGAGAACATTTCAGGACATCAAGTGTTTGTAATGGTGGTGTTGGTTTGTAAAATTGCATGACCACTGTATTTTTTTAAAAAAGCTACTCTCTGGTCTCCCAGGCTCACATTCTCTCTCTCTCTCCCATACCTACAATTTATATTCTTAGTTCCATCAGTAACTGGCTTCCTGTCCACACAAACCATAACCATAAAACATACATTAGTTAATTGCCAACCGTTTTCCTTTAGGTTTGTACCCAACTAAATAGGTGTGTGTGTGCTATTTCATTTCACGCAAATTCCAGGTGACATCCCGCTTTAGTGTAGACACTATCTAAATGCATAAGCTTCTTATGATACACACAGTTAGCAGATTTTTAATTATAACTTCAAGCATTTACATTAGTTGGAACGTTTAAAAATTGTCCACAGACACGAAGAGGGCACAAAGGCCTTTTTCTTGTATACACGCACCTATTTCACACGCATACGTTAGCATGCCAGAGGGAACAGGCATGAATATGATGAAAAAGGAACTGTTGCAACTCTCCCCCAGAAGGGTAATTCCATTTAGAGTAGCATAATTATAGTTTGTCGTACTTTGGACTATCCGCATTTTCCAATGTAAATAGGACGTAATTAGATCTTTTGAGGTTCTAGAATATCGAAGAAACAATGACAAAAATTCAATATATATATATATATATATATATATATGGTATTTTTAAAGTTTTAGCTGCATTTTTCATCTGTAATTGGGCATACCAAGTTCTTTGAAAATAAAAATGTCTTTTTTATAAAAGACTGTGGGTATATGTTCATGCTATGGTTTGGACCGCACTTAAATATCTCTTCCCATATTCTGCATTTTTAAGAATTTTGTAATATATTTATAAAACCATTTCGATATTAGCATCATGTTTTGACGAAGCACTTAAGCCATATATTGGATCCTTGGTGCGTCAGTTACTTAAAACCAATCTATAATATAAGGGAGCTATATCAAATCTGGACCGCTTTTCTCGGAACTTAGCAGACATCACTCCAGGCTCAATTCACTACGTTATGCCAAATTTCGTGCAAATCGAAAGATATATATAGGATTTTGGTGCACCATTTACATGAAATCGGACGAAACTATATATGGGAGCTATATCTAAATCTGGATCGTTTTTCTCTAAACTCGACAGACATCACTCTAGGCTCAATTCAGTACGTTATGCCAAATTTGGTGCAAATCGAAACATATATAGGGACTTTAGTGCACCATTTACATGAAATCGGACGAAACTATATATGGGAGCTTTATCTAAATCTGGACCGATTTTCTCGAAACTTGGCCGATATCACTCTAAGCTCAATTCAGTACGTTATGCCAAATTTCGTGCAAATCGAAAGATATTTAAGATCTTTGGTGCACCATTTACCTTAAATCGGACGAAAATATATATGGGAGCTATATCTAAATCTGAACCGATCCCAATTTCAATAGGGTTCGTCCTTGGGCCAAATAAGTGACCTATGCCAAATTTCATCCAATTCGGATCATAAATACGACCTGTACTTTGTTTACAATTTAACATGGACAGACGGACGGACATGCGTAAATCGACTTAGAAAGTGATTCTATGCATATTCTCAAAAGGAACCATGGGTCTATCTCGATTCCTTGTGCCTGTTACAAACATATGCACAAAGACATAATACCTTGTACCACAGTGTGGTGAAGGGTATAAAAAGTTCGACCGGACCGCGTTTACCGATATGTCTGTAATTTAGTATAAATGGGTTATTGAAGGCTAATATACTATGTATAGGTATATCAGCCTTCATGAAATTATCTATATAGATCCATGTTTTGGCATAGTCCCCATATAAGGATAGTACACCTCATTGTCAGTATTTTAAAGGTTTTAGATAAATTTTTGGAGGTTAGAACACATTTTTACCGAAATGTTTCTATATAGGTTCAATTTCTTATATAGACAATACATAAAAACTTTTTACACAATTTTCCATATCAGTAGATGTTTTGATATCATATGTTAAGAAAATGGAGTACATGGTTTGGGGTGCAACATCCTTATATTTCAATCCTTGGCCAAAAAAAAAAACGAATTCCGTACAGTTAACATTTACGAATTATGGCATGATGAAGCTTATGATTTCTGAACTCCAAATATTCTACAAACATGTCGCTTATAAAATTTTAGATTGAGTCCCTAAAGACAAAAAATCTATATTCGGATATTCTCGTCGTATTTTTCTATTTTTTCTAGATCCTTGCTCAGGAAACTATATGGACCTATCGTGAATTTGTACATATGTGTTCATAATAAACTCGATATGGGCTTTAATCTTTCAATGAATTCATGGTAAAACATACTGAGGTAATGTCGTTTTGAATTAATCTCTTATTTGTAGCATCACCGAGTTTGATATTTTTATTAAGACCAAATCCAGTAACATATTCTTCCAGTGTTTAGTTTTTAAGTGCAATATCCCTTGTCTTCTTCCTACATGTTACCCTTTACCTACTTTGTAATCAGCATACACCTTCAATCCGTTTACACTACCACAAATTAAAAATTCAAATCCCACAACAAATCTCACCCCCATTTAAATACAATTGAAACGTTTAAAGAACATTTTAAAATAATCTCTGATTTCCATTTCTGCTGTGATTTGCTCTGCTCCCCTCAAAAAATTAGTCCATAACCAAACTACTTAAAGAACAACAGCTTTAAGTTGTTGTTTCGTTTTGTTTTTGCTTTTCTTCTATTTTTTATATTGTAGTTCAGCAGAAGGATACAAAATGTTGCGTTATTAAATAGAGCAGAAAGTTAAGAAAGTTTCGAGCAAAGTGTTCGCAGAGTGTAGCAACGAACGCCCTTGGGAAATGAATGGTAAATAGCATTTGAAATAACACTCACAGCTTTTATTTCGCCATGACTTATCAAAAGCATAGCAAACTTTTCAAAACGTAATAATTATTTTCACATTAAAGTAAGTGAATATGTTCACTTTTAAAATGTGAAGAATTAATTAAGAAGCAGAGGTGTGTGAAATTAGAAAAGTTAGAGAGATAGACTTGCAATAGGTAGAGTTAAAATTACAATGTATAACAATTTAAAAACCAGTATGGAAAATAGTAAAGTCAGACGGGGCCAACTATATGCTACCCTTCACCACTTTGGGTATATTCAACAGACGAATCCTAACAGTCGTCGGATTTTTGAAGGACCATTAACATGAAAATGGATCCATAAACTTGTCATTCTCAACCTATACTAAATTTTTCATTTGGTCGCTTGGTTGCTTCTTACAATGCGAAAAAATTATGTAAATCAATTCAGTACGTTGTGAAAAATGTTGTGTAAATCGGCCTAGCTTTGGGACTTTGGTGAACCATTTACTTAAAATCGGACGAAACTATATATAGGAGCTATATCTAAATATAAAACCGACTTGCCACACTTTATGTTATAGTAACTTCAGTACGTAGTGCAAATTTTGTGCTGATTGGACCCACCTTGGTGAAGCATTTATATCCAACTTCTATGTTAAAATTTGTGTAAATTTTTTGTAAAATCGGACGAAAATGTATATGTAGAAGCTATATCAAAATCTTAACTGATTTAAATGAGACTTGCCCTAGATTAACTTATATAGACTACAGTTTATTGTACAAAATTGTGTGGCAATCGGACAAACTTTGTAAACTGTACACTAAAGTTTACATAAAATTGAAAGAAACCAGTCGGACAGGGCCGACTATATGATACCCTTCACCACTTTCGGTATATTTTACATATGTATTCTAAAAGACGGCGCGTGGTTGTTACATTATCTATATCTGAACCGATTTCAGGGAAACTTGCCAGAGACTATTTTATATTAAATCAGAATGTTGCGTCAATCGGCCTAGCTATGGATCTTTTCACGAAGCTTAGCAACAACATTTTAGAATTAATTCAATACCCTATACCAAAATTCATGCAAATCGAAAGGTATATAGGGACTTTGGTGCACCAATTACATAAAATCGGACGAAAATATATATGGGAGCTATATCTAAATCTGAACCGAGTTTCACGAAACTTTGCACACATCATCCTAGACTTAATTCAGTACGCTATGCCAAAATTCGTGCAAATTAAAAGACTTTCAGGGACTTTGGTGCACCAATTACCTAAAATCGGGCGAAACTATATATGGTTGTAATATCTAAATTTTAACCGATTCTCACGAAACTTGGCAGATATCATTCTAGACCTTATTCATTACGCTGTGCCAAATTACGTGCAAAGTAAAAGATTTCCAGTGACTTTCGTTGACTATTTACCTAAAATCGGGCGAAGCTATATATGGGTGCTATATCTAAATCTGAACTGATTTTCACGAAACTTAGCACACATCAGTCTAGACTTAATTCAGTACACTGTGCCAAATTTTGTGCAAATCGAAAGATATACAGGGACTTTGGTACACAATTTACCTTATATCAGACCAAGATATGTATGTATATACATATATATATATATATATATATATGAAACTTTGCACATCATTATAGACCTTATTCATTACGATGTGCCAAATTTCGTGCAAATCGAACGTTATATAGGGATTTTGGTGCAATATTTTCCTTAAATCGGACGAAAATATACATGGGGGCTATATCTAAACCAGGACCGATTTCCAGGAAACTTAACACACATCATTATAGACCTTATTCATTACGCTGTGCCAAATGTCGAGCAAACCGAAATATATATAGGGACTTTGGTGCACCATTTACCTTAAATCGGACGAAAATATATATGGGAGCTATATCTAAATCTGAACCGATTTTTCCCAATTTCAAAAGGGTCCGTCCTTGGGCCAAACAAATGAGCTGTGCCAAATTTCATCCAATTCGGATCATAAATGTGACCTGTACTTTGTTTACTATTTAACACCAACAGACGGACAGACGGACGGACATGCATAAATCGACTCAGAAAGTGATTCTATGCATATTCTCAAAAGTAACCATGGGTCTATCTCGATTATTTTTGCCTGTTACAAACATAGAAGGGGCACAAAGACATAATACTCTGTACCACAGTGTGGTGAAGGGTATACAAATATGTAGGAGCTATATCTAAATCTGAACCGCTTTATCTCAATTTCAATAGGGTTCGTCCTTGGGCCAAATAAGTGACCTATGCCAAATTTCATCAAATTCGGATCATAAATGCGACCTGTACTTTGTTTACAATTTAAAATATATTTACAACCAGTAGTGGAAGAAAAAATGTCCACCTGGCGTATGAACAATATCAGTACGTATACGCCACAATTAATTGAATTGTATGAAATATACTTATGTACCGCCTATGTTTCATATGAGATTTATGATTTTATATTAAGTTGGCTGGTTAGTATGGAGGTACTAAATTGGGGATGTAATAAAAAGATTCATTCAAAATAAAAATCTCTATGTGATTTTATTTTCCATTCCCTCTTACTCCTCCATTGTATACAATATGGCCATAGCATTAAATTACTTTTAATACACAATAACACACAAAATAAATCCAACATAATTAATTTTATTTGAAAACTTTTTTTTATTTTAGTTCCATGAATATTTTAAATCAATGTTTATGAGTATGGCATAAGAGTTTATCTTCATAATAACTACAGTTTTGCAACTACCTGCATAACAAGGATTAACAGGGATTATTTCCATAGTAACTATCGCTACTGTTGTTGGCTGTTTAAGAGAAAAGCCCCTGTATTATTTCCAAGCCCCTTCTACTCCTACGCACATGACCACTAATAAGGATATTCAATTTCGAACGAATACATACATGTCATATTCTATTTATGCATTTACATATGTGTATGCATGTATGTAATTGTCAATGATAATTAGCAAAATAAATTTTGTAATAAAGTAACATAATCATCAGTTTAGGAGTCTCGAATATAACGGCTATATATGTTCACAACCTTCATCATACAGTTAAGTGTGTATTAATAAGTATAATTAATATTATTAATAAAATAATTTCTGGAAAAACATTTTTAAATTCAACAGAAGTCCGATATGCCAAATTACAGTCACATTAATGAGAAATTTCAACAATACTGAAAATGGGGTGGAACCTTTGTGTGGAGGCTATATCAAAAACTTACACCTTAAAAATACTGACAATAGGTCACTATTTTTTTCCAAATATGGACTACATTCATAATTATGCATTCATAACTATGTTGTCAGGGTATTATAGCTTTGTGCAGCCCCAAAAGTTTGTAGCGCCGCGAAATATTGGTCCTAAACCCACCTTTAAGTATACCGATCATCATATCTCGACTAGCTGAGTCGATCTAGACATGTGTGCCCGTCCGTCCGTCCGTCTGTCCATTATAATTTGTAAACACGATACAGGCCACAGTTATGGACCAATCTTCACGAAATTTTGCATGTAGGATGGGTTCGGCCCAATGAAGACCCCTATTGTTTGGGAAAGATCGGTTAATATTTAGGGGATGGAATGGACCAAATACTAAATATTTGTCGGTTTTTCTGGTCGCTCCAGAGGCCGCAATAATGGCCCGAACATCGTGAAATTTTGGATGGAGAAGGGAATAGGGCCAAAGGATAAGCATGCCTGTTTTGATAAAGATCCGTCAATGTGTAGCGGGTCAAATGGACCCTGACTTTTGTGACAAATTTTGTATTCTATAGCGTATATATTTACCCCTAAAGGACATAGACCCCAGAAGTTGATATTATATCCATAGGTGTGGTTGACATTTAAATTAATACCAATTATATTGTTGTATGTGCCCGGATGTGGGAGTTACACCTAAATATTTACAGATATCTCCGTATTCGTATATTATTAAGTAACCCATTATCACTCTAGAGAGCTGAACTATAGCGCTGATCGCTTTGAAATGTTCCATGGGGTTCCAGTTATGGTCAAGAGCAACGGCTATAATTTTCGGTGATGATCAGATAATAATTTTAGAATGAAGGGGACCGAAAACTTAATTTTTTTTCGAGTCGATCTATAGACAACAAATGAAAGCCGAACATCACAACACAACCCACGGTGAAGGGAATCTGGACAGTAGCTGTACTGAATACTCGTAATATTCGGAAAATATGTCAGTGTGAGGAAGATGTGCTGTTTACCTCTAATCGGGCAAGAGGGTTAAAATATCACCAAATATTGGCCAGGCTCGGAATAAACATCCGCAGAAAATTTGAGTTCCGTGGTAGTTGTGTAGGGTATCGTATGGTCGGCCCCGTCCGATTATACTGCTCCGCTCTCTGGTTTTTTTGTATATACATATAACAGCCCTCAATAACCACTTCAAATCAAACCCTTCAAAATCAAATTACAGATGGTAGAAACCTTCAGAATGCCGAAAATGGGTCGTTGCAGTTATATAATAGTTATACCATATCTTAAGCCGATATGGGTACTTATATAAGGGTATTATACCTATTTGTGGTCCCAAGAGTTTGTCAGCCGTTACAAACTCTTGGGACCAAAATTTGTCCTAGACCCATCTTTTACAATACCAATTGTCACTTCATAACTAACTGAGTACATTTAGAAATGTGTATTCGTCCGTCCGTCTGTCCATTATAATTTGTAAACACGATACAGGCCACAGTTTTGTACCAATCGCCAGGAAATTTTGTATGTAGGACGGGTTCTGACCAAAGAATATCCATATTTGGTAATGCCGGTTAATAGTTAGGGGATGAAATGGACCATTTTTGTCCGTTTTTCTGGAACTCCAGAAAAACAGACGAAATAAAACTGGAATAAGCGAAAGATGACAGGATGTTGAATTATATTCGGTTAATGGGTTGAAAATGTGACCAAATATTCTAGAGTCTCCGAATATAAATCCGAACCTGATCAAATAATACCACTATTTTTAGTAATGATCAGTTTATATTAAGGCAATGAATTGGACCAAAAACTTTATTTTTGTCTGCTTTTCTGGTCGGTCTTGAGGCCTCAGTAATGACCAGAACATCACGAAATTTTAATATGGGGGAAGGGGGTTTGCGCAAGGAATAATCATGGCTCTTTTTGAATAATCGGTCAATATTTAGCGTGTAACATGAACCCAAATTTGATGTGAAAATGAAAAATTTTGCATTCTTTGGTTGTTCTAGAGGCCAAAATTATTACCCAATTTTACATGAGGTTCCGATTATGGTCACGGATAATTTTCAATGATGATCGGATGCTAAACTTTGGGGATGAAATGGAAGGAAACTGGTTTTTAGTCGCTCGACGAAGTTATCAAGCAACATCACAATTTTCCATGGGGAGGGCGACCTGACCAACTAATCCCAATGGATTTCTTTATAAGGAAGGTCAATATTTAGTTTGTCAAATGACTTAAAACGTTTGTGCGTAATATAACAAAATTTGAATCTTATGGAGTCCTTTTTTACTTCAAGAAAACATGATTTGAAAAAGTTGTCGCAGAGGAGCTTTGGACAGCTAAATGGTCAAGAGAGAAAGCAAATATTGCAAAATATTACCAAGGCTCAGAATATAGATCAGCAAAAACTAAGAGCTCAGTGGTAGTTGGGTAGAGTATCATACGATCGGCACCGCCAGACTATACTGCTCCTCTCAGAAGTATTCGTTACCTCATGAAAACTTAAAAAATCAAATTAGAACCAATTCGTTTGGAAGTCTTGAACAAACCCCAAAAACGCCGAATGATATATGGCGGCTACAGGGAAACTTTGGCCAATATTGATAATCTTTAATAAGGAGATTTTCTACTCAATGATTATAGGAAATACAAGACGACAGACAATTTCGTTGAAATTCGTGTCGAAATACCCCAAAATACAAAAATTTGGAAAGATAATTGATAATTTTTAGCTCATAGATGCTCTACAAATTGGAAAATTTGGCAAGGAGGATAATACTACTAATGATAATAATATTTAAAACAACTATATAGTTAATTTTTAAATATAAAGTTTTTTGCAAATTCAACTGTAATGTATTTGTATAAAATTCAGTCTAGGCATTTCACGTGTACTTTTACAATATTAAACCCATATATTTGTGATTATACATTTCGCAACTACCGCATATAAAATTGAAAACTATATTGGCTGTTACACATTTAATTACATGTTTACTACATTTTCCGATGCCATTGTCTGTTCCACTGCATTGAAATAAATTAATTTATGACTTTGCTTGTTTCGAAATTGAAAATAATGTTTTGTTTGTATTGTTTAGATGCATAGGAACAGACTGTTGGTCATTGTATTTGGTGTGGCTTCGTATTACATTGGAAAACACATCGAAACGTGTTGGACACATGTTGATATACGACGAACTAAATAAGTTTAGAGCATAAATATAAATTTTTCCAATTTCTCCAAGGACTATTGCGTGCATTTTTCTAGTATTTGAACAAAAATTTAATATTAGGTTGGGGAAAAAGAAATCCACAATTTTTTAGGCAGATGACAGTACTGATAGATTTTTCGTAAAGTATCGATCAAAAAATTGCAGATTTATTCTCGTTGGAAGGGTGACATTTCGCAGTAACAAAAAAATATTTTACTGTTTATGTTTGGTGCATTCACTTGTGAGTTACAGATTGTTAAAAATGGGAGGGAACAAAGAGACAATTCGGTAAATTTTACAGTTTTTCTTTGACAAAGGCGAAAATTAAAGCCAATCGGTATTTGTAAATGGTATTTATGGTTCCAATACAGTAACAGCCAATTATGTTGAAACACATAAACCATTTACACAAAAAAAAAAAATGATTTTTTCCCCAACTGATATAAAATTCCAAATCCAAACCCTACACAGCTACCTAGGAACTCCTTATTCCGAGCCTGGGCAATATTTCGTGATAGTTGCCTATAGATTGTGGCCTACAGAAAAAATATAAGTTTTTGGACCACTTCAGCCCAAAATTTTTATCTGATCATCACCCTGAATACTTAAGCACCTGTAAATATTTACGCGTAACTCCCACATCCGAGTACATACAACAATATAAATGGTAACCACTCCTCTTGGATATACTACCAACTTCCTTGTTCTATGTCCTTCGAAAGTAAATATATACGCTATATAAAACAAATTCTGTAAATTTCCACATAAAAGTCAGTGTCCATTTGACTAAATATTAAGCGATCTTTATCAAAATAGGCATGCTTATTCCGATGTTTGGACCATAATTGCGGCCCTTTGGAGCGACCAGAAAAACAGACAACAATTAAGTATTTGGTCTATTTCATTCCCTAAATATTAACCGATATTTACCAAAAAACAATAGGTGTCTTCAATGGGCAGAACTCATAACTATGCCCTGTATCGTGTTTACAAATTATAATGGACAGACGGACGGATAGAAACACATGTCTAGATCGACTCAGCTAGTCGAGATATGAAGATCGGCATACTTAAAGATTCTAGGACTAATATTTCGCGGCGTTAAAAACTCTTGGGTCTGCACAAAGCTGTAATACCCTGGCAACATAGTTGTGTAGGGTATAATAATGTTTTTGGTCCATTTGATTCCCTAAATTCGAATTACAATTACGGCGTGCGGTTGCCTGTTCATTGTTTACAGACAGACGGACAAACACACGTGTCTGGAGCGATTCAGCTAGTGGAGATATGTCGGCATACTAAAAGGTAGTTCAGGGCCAAGTACTTAAGTACCTTTTTCCTTTGACCCGCTATATTTTGGACATATATCAAAATAACTTATTCATTTTTAAAGGACCAGTAAAATAAAATTGGATCCATAAACATGTCATTCTGCAACCGATACTAAATTTTTCATTTGGTCAGCTATAGAAGCTATATGTACATCTGAACCGATTTCAGGAAACTTAACACACATCATTCTAGACCTACACCATTTACCTTAAGTCGGACGAAAATATATATGGGAGCTATATCTAAATCTGAACCGATTTTCACGAAACTTACCACACATCATTGTAGACCTAATTCATTACGCTGTGCCTAATTTCGTGCAAATCCAAATATATATAGGGACTTGGTGCACTATTTACATTAAATCGGAAGAAAATATATCTAAATCTGAAGCGATTTTCTCGAAACTTAACATACATCATTCTAGACCTAATTCATTACGCTGTGGCGATTTTCTTGCATATCGAAAGATAGATAGGGACTTGGTGTACCATTTACATGAAATCGGACGAAACTATATATGGGAGCTATATCTATATGTGAACCGATTTTCACGAAACTCAATACACATCATTCTAGACTTAATTCAATACGCTGTGCCAAATTTCGTGCATATCGAAAAATATATAGGGTCTTTGGTGCACCATTTACATTAAATCGGACGAAACTATATATGGAAGGTATATCTAAATGTGAACCGATTTTTACGATATTTCACGTACGTCCTTCTAGGCCTAATTCAGTACGCTATACCTAATTTCGTGCAAATCGAAAGATATATAGGGTCTTTGGAGCACCATTTACCTTAAATCGGACGAAATTATATAGAGTTATATCTAAATCTGAGCCGATTTTTTCCAATTTCAATAAGGTTCGTCCTTGGGCCAATAAATGAGCTGTGCCAAATTTCATCCAAATCGGATGATAAATGCGACCTGTAGTTTGTTTACAATTTATGCATACATCGACTCAGAAAGTGATTCTATGCATGTTCTCAAAAGGAACCGTTTCCTTTTGCCTATTACAAACATATGCACAAAGACATAATACCCCGTCCCACAGTGTGGTGAAGGAATTTCAGCCGAATCTAATTTTTGTACCCACTGACTTGAGTTGGGTCTTCAAAAACCTTAATTTGGTCCCTTATATGATATCATCCAAATGTTGGCCTTTGAATATCGCTGCATTTCATTTCTAATTCAACAAATTGATTCAATTTTAAATACACGTTTATGAATTGAGAGGATTATCCTCTTTCACCTACACAGCAAATTTTCCATTTATCTGACAAATTAAATTCATTTCAATTTTAAGCGCCACTCAATGAGATGGTGTACCCTCGAATTCTGCTCTCCCACATGAAAATAGCCAACGCCAATAATGTAACCTAATCCATTTGATTTCACCCACCATTATTACCCAAAGGTGCAAAGGTAGCTGCGGTTTTCAACACTTTGCCAATGAGTATCACAACCGCAGGTACGATGCCGTTAGCAATTAAATCAGACATTTGCCATAGTAGAGGGGTTAGCTAATAATTGGATATTGTCCAAGTTGTAGTTTTTTGTGTTTGTTTATTAATAGAAACCTTTCTATTACCGCCATATGTCATCATCATCGACACGTAAAAGTTGATGATAGTGATAATCGTCACAATGTGACCATTTGCAACTATACCCAATGGACAAATTATGCATATGGTTGTAATTGTTTAGAGAAAATAAAAAAACCATTGTCGGGTAATGAAATTTAAAAATTCATCAGCACAAACTAACGACAATGACTAATGTGAACAACTTTTTAATATGAGTGGACAATTTTGTTCTGTCTGAGATATATTGGAAGGTGGACATATGTTGAATATTTTGAAAATGGACTAGATACTATTAGTCCCCAATGACATATTTTGTAAGTTCATAAAAATATGAACTTACAAAATATGTAAGTTCGCCATAACCGGATCGCCATAACCGGATCGCCATATCCGCTTCACCACACAGTGGAACAAAAGAAAACGAGATAGTCCCATAGTTACTTTTGATAATATGTAAAGAATCACCTTCTGACTCAATGTATGCATATTCGTCCGTCGGTCCGACGAAGTACAAGTCGCATTTATGTTATGGCCCAAGGACGGAGCCTATTGAAATTGGTTAAAATAGCTTCAGAATTAGATATAGTTTCATGCTATTTTACAATAGTGCACCAAAGTACCAATTTTTATCCGGTAGAGACGAAATTGAATTAGTTGTCCTAAGTTGTCCTAAGGGTATCATATAATCGTCCGCTTGGTACTTTTTAATTCATATTGAAAGCTACAGTTGCACGTATTACAATTTCTAAAATTTTTAGGTTATATATTTTTAGCCTACAATGCATTACTTCGTTTCATATGTTACCAGATAAAAACTAAATTAATAATCCGTTGACCTTGACCATCATCATAACACCCACAAAACTAACAAAAACAAAACCAAACTAGCTGCACCAGTCTGACCCTTTTTCTAATTTCAAAAATGTTGCTGCTTACACATTTGCATAGTATTCATGAATTGTTGCCAAAAATGAATTATAAATGCTGATGTTTGTTTGAGTTATCCTTCTCTTAGAATGTGCATATGAATAGATATTTAACATGGAATATATGTACATATACTTTTGTTCATTGCAATATGTAAAAAGTGGTTATTTTTTACGAACATTTCAAATGAAATTGTAATTCATTTACATTTTCCAGTGCTAGCTTAGAAGTGGAAAAACTTTTTATACCCTACACAACTATGTTGTCAGGGTATTATAGCTTTGTGCAGCCCCAAGAGTTTGTAACGCCGCGAAATATTGGTCCTAGACCCACCTTTAAGTATACCGATCGTCATAACTCGTCTAGCTGAGTCGATCTAGACATGTGTGCCCGTCCGTCCGTCCGTCTGTCCATTATAATTTGTAAACACGATACAGGCCACAGTTATGGACCAATCTTCACGAAATTTTGCATGTAGGATGGGTTATGGCCAATGAAGACCCCTATTGTTTTTGGGAAAGATCGGTTAATATTTAGGGGATGAAATGGACCAAATACTAAATTTTTATCGGTTTTTCTGGTCGCTCCAGAGGCCGCAGTTATGCTCCGAACATCGTGAAATTTTGCATGGAGAAGGGGATCGGGCCAAAGAATAAGCATGTCTGTTTTGATAAAGATCGGTCAATATTTAGCGGGTCAAATGGACCCTGACTTTTGTGTGAAAAATGACAAAATTTGTATTCTATAGCGTATATATTTACCCCTAAAGGACATAGACCCGAGAAGTTGATATTATATCCAAGAGGAGTGGTTTATCTTTAAATTAATACCAATTATATTGTTGTATGTGCTCGGGATTTGGAGTTACACCTAAATATTTACAGTTATCTCCGTAATCGTATATTATTTAGTAACCCATTATCACTCTAGAGAGCGGAACAATAGCGCTGATCGATTTGAAATGTTCCATGAGGTTCCAGTTATGGTCAAGGACAACGCCTATAATTTTCGGTGATGATCAGATAATAATTTTGGGATGAATTGGACCGAAAACTTATTTTTTTTTGTGTTATTTTCGAGTCGACCTATAGACCACAAATGAAAGCCGAACATTATAACACAACCCACGGCGAAAGGAATCTGGACAATAGTTGTACTGAATACTCGTAATATTCGGAAAATATGTCAGTGTGAGGAAGAGGTGCTGTTTACCTCTAATCGGGCAAGAGGATGCAAATATCACGAAATATTGCCCAGACTCGGAATAAATTCCCGCAGAAAATTTGAGTTCCGTGGTAGTTGTGTAGGGTATCGTATGGTCGGCCCCGTCCGACTATACTGCTCCGCTCACTGGTTTTTTTTTGTTATAGAGTAAATGCTGGGAAGAATATTCCCAACAGCAAATAAGGGAACATGAGGGGAATCTACGGCTAGATCTGCTTCTAGTTTCTTTCCTTACACTTTGGTGAGCAATGTCATACTTTTCCAATTAATAAGAAAAATTTATAGGAAATTTCAAGACACAAATAACGGTACAATACAATTGAATTTTGGCATACAGGACACTTGGAGAGTAGGTAAAATGTTAACCCAATATATATTTCAAAATTTTAAATGTTTAGCACACATGTTCCCACGAAATTGTCTCTAATACGATATTCCTTTTTATTGTAGGTTGAAAAATACATTTGCAGAAATCTTCAATAGAGGACTATGTTTTGCTTCCATATAAAGGTCACGTTCTATTTTCGGTATTTGGAAAGTTGTATCTGTATCGTGTTTCAATCTTTGTTTGGACATATCATCCATATAAAGGACCATCCCCATTTTCGTTGTAGTGAGTTTGGGATGGGGGCATGGAAGGTCAACTACAGGTGTTATGGTGATCCTAACATTTATGAAGAAAAATCGGGTGAGATCTTTTCTTTTGTAAAACGTATCCTCTTCATATCTCGATTCCTTGTGCCACATGACCAGATTTTTATACCCTCAGCCTTAGAGCTAATGAGGGATGCTACGGCAAAAATGTGCCTCATCGGAATATTGATTTGAATAATAATGCACCTACTTCCTCTGTGTTTGGCTACCTCCTTGAGCCGGCCGTGCTCAGTCTTGGTGCAGTTCTTTCACTTTGGAAGTAGGCTTGGTTTCGATAGCATAAAATTAATATAAGGTAGCTCTTTTATAAGATAGATTAGATAGAGAAAGAATAGAAGGAAAGGAGGAAAGAGAGAGAGAAAGAGATGGTGATGTTACTACATGTGACAGTGCCAGATTTAATTTCACTGTCTCAGCATTCCCACCCTACCATGCTGAATTATACGTTTTCAGGCCTAATACACCTTCCTACTTGAACACCTTCACCTTTCGCAAATGAAAGATTTTCAATTTAGTAACTCATTGGGATGTATTTAAACTTCAACTACACAATATTGATATGAGAACAAAATCACGAAAGAGAAAAAAAGAATTTAATTATAAAACCAGTGAGCGGAGCAGTATAGTCGGACGGGGCCGACCATACGATACCCTACACAACTACCACGGAACTCAAATTTTATGCGAATGTATATTCCGAACCTGGGCAATATTTCGTGATACAGCACCTCTTCCTCACACTGACATATTTTCCGAATATTAAGAGTATTCAGTACAGCTATTGTCCAGATTCCCTTCACATGGGGTTGTGTTGTGATGTTCGGCTTTCATTTATGACTCAAAAATAACACACAAAATTAAGTTTTCGGTCCACTTCACTCCAAAATTATTATCTGATCATCACCGACCATAACTGTAACCTTGACCATAACTGTAACCTCATGGAACATTTCAAAGCGATCAGCGCTATAGTTCCGCTCTCTAGAGTGATAATGGGTTACTAAATAATATACGAATACGGAGATACCTGTAAATATTTATGTGTAACTCCCACATCCGAGCACATACAACAATATAATTGGTATTAAATTAAAGGTCTACCACTCCTCTTGGATATAATATAAACTTCTCGGGTCTATGTCCTTCAGGGGTAAATATATACGCTATAGAATACAAATTTTGTAATTTTTCACACAAAAGTCAGGGTCCATTTGACCCGCTAAATATTGACCGATCTTTATGAAAACAGGCATGCTTATTCTTTGGCCTGATCCCCTTCTCCATGGAAAATTTCACGATGTTCGGGCCATTATTGCGGCCTCTGGAGCGACCAGAAAAACCGACAATAATTTAGTATTTGGTCCATTTCATCCCCTAAATATTAACCGATCTTTCCCAAAACAATAGGGGTTTTCATTGGCCACAAATCATCCTACATGCAAAATTTCGTGAAGATTGGTCCATAACTGTGGCCTGTATCGTGTTTACAAATTATAATGAACAGACGGACGGACGGACACACATGTCTAGATCGACTCAGCTAGTCGAGATATCACGATCGGTATACTTAAAGGTGAGTCTAGGACCAATATTTCGCGGCGTTACAAACTCTTGGGGCTGAACAAAGCTATAATAGCCTGACAACATAATTGTGTAGGGTATAACTAGTGGAATGTGCGATTTGACTCAAACTTTATACATCGTAATATTTTTAGCAATTCTATACCAAGTCTAAAGATGGGTCCCATAGGTCTAGTCCTTCTGGGACCTTCCCCATAAAGTATAATAATTTTGAAAATTTGTTAAATCAATACCAAGCGAACGAAACGATGTGTTAAGTTTGAGTCCAAGCGGACATTAGACTCCGAAGAGTGTATCCTTCAGTTCACACCTTCTAGTAAACCCTTAACTAAGTGGCAATATTTTGAAAATATTGACACTCTGACATAATAATGTTTTTTCCATGGCTAGATCAAATTCGAAGATGGGACCCATCGGTCCACCTCTTTTGGGGTAACTCCCATATAACGATACTTCCTATATATTGACAACTTGGGCAGTGGTTAATTTTCTTAAATCGAATTGGCTGTATATCGTACTTTAATTTCTAAGATCGATAAATATTTAGCGATTTAAATTAATTCAGAGTTTTGTGTGAAAAATGACAAAATTTGCATTATATGGCATATACATATATTTACTGCTAAAGGACATAGATAAGTTGATAGTATATGGAATTTTACATGATGTTCGGTTGGGGTCAAGTTAGGGATCACATATTATATAGGTGATGAAATGAACCGAAAATATTGTTTTGTTAGGTTTTGTAGTCTGTGCAGAAGACATAATTATAAGTCGAACGTCATCAATTTAACGCGGGGATATGGTCTACTATTGAGAATGGCTGTTGTGATAATGATATATTGAGCCAAGGCCTTTTGTGTATAAAATAAGAACATTTTAATATTCAGGGTAAAAATATTGCCGATTAGAGGTCAACAGAGTGCAAAATTTCGACAAAAAAATCTGTAGAAAAATTGTCCTCAGTGTCTGAGGTCCTCTTCAGCTTTTGAGGACTTTTTTCTATAAAAAAATTATTCTCAGCTTTTGAGGATTTTTTTTTCTATAGAAACAAATTAATTCTCAACTTTTGAGGACTTTTTTCTGTAGAAACAAATTGGTTCTCACGCTTCTGTCTAACTAAAACATAAAGAAATATATTGTTCGAAAAAATATTTTCTTCTTTTCATTACTTCTTTGATTGCAGAAATTATCCTAATTATTTGCAAAATCCACAATTAGTATGCATCATTTTTATGGGAAAGAAAAAACTTCAAATTATCGCAATCAACAATTGACTATTTTTTCTTCACACAACAAATGACCTTCATTTTTCCCTTTATACACCATCTGATAGTTATTTAAATTGTAAAGTGATATGTAAAAAAAGCGAAATGCTTTTAAGTTTATGAATAGCAAACAAATCAACAATAACCGTGGCATTGTTTATTTATTATTATATATGTCTGTTAGCAACTTTGCACTTTCATTTAAAGTTGTTTTTTCATTTTCTTTTCAACTTTATTGCAGTTATCATCATCATGATTATTTAAAACCGGGCTATATACAAAGTTGCCAAGTTGTACTACCATGAAATTCGCCAATATTCACACCCACACATGCAAACACACACCCACACAAATATATTTCACCTGAGAACAAACCACCCAACAATTGAATTCTAATAATTTATTTATCAACAAAACATACATTTTGTTGTCAGTTGTTGTTTTCGTTGTGGAAATAGCATTTTCCTGTTAACCAATATTTTCAACGACAACAACACTCAAAACATTGAATTGAAGTTTCAACCAGAGAAGGATATGCAAGGATTCTTCAGAACTTTATTTTTCCTGTTTTGGGTAAATGGTTGTTAAATGTAGAGCAAGACAGACAGACAGATGTATTTAAACTACAATCGAGGGAAATGAGATAAGAGGGTATCTTGAGTGTTGGGAAAAAGTTTCTGTTTTAAGAAGATTGACGTCTTCATGTATGGGAAAACGTAAAGGATATGTGTGAGATTTTATGCGAATAAGGGATCAGAATACTGTAAAAAACTGGGAAATAAATCATCCACACATATTGGTGAACATGTTAAAATTTTTTTGTATTTTATTCCAAACTTTTTCCTAAAGGATACATGGGAATTGATAAACAATATTCGCATTTTATTACAATTTCCGCACCCATAGCAATTCCGCATAATTATCCAAAAATAAAACATTTTCCGAATGCAGCCTTCACCCTCACAAAATACCTTCACCTATTTTACCCTCAATTTCATTCTTGGCATAATATATTCAAAATTATTATCCTTATGATGTGTCCTCCTTATAAACCCAGACTCATTTTTTCTTCTTCTTTTGATCACCTTTTTCAAGGTTATTTTATTCCCCATCCTCCTTATCCTGCCCATCAAAGTAAATATTTAATGTTGTAGTAAACAGAACAGAACAACATCCTTACTACTGATGATAGTCCACAAAAGAAGGACTTTAATGTTATTATGAGCATCATGGGCATTCATTCATTAGTTATGTCTACACCCTGTACCTTCGTGTAAGAACAACTACGGCTACAGACGAAAAAAGTTCGTTGTTTCCTTTATTACACAAAATGAGCAGAGCAGTCGTCGTAAACTTCAATCATGACAGTTTCACTACAGTTTTGTGTTGTATAATTTAATAGCAATATTGATTGAATAAGTTTTTCTTTTGTAAGGGAAATTTGTTGTTATATTTTTGATGACCATATACATAGCTTTTTCTGGTCATTGTAATGTTGTTGAA
Organism: Musca vetustissima; assembly: GCF_032173495.1. Classification (NCBI taxonomy): domain Eukaryota; kingdom Metazoa; phylum Arthropoda; class Insecta; order Diptera; family Muscidae; genus Musca; species Musca vetustissima. The sequence goes on from NW_026875180.1 coordinate 97,586, forward strand.
GGCAATTTAAATACAAGGTTTGACCTATAAGAAGATCAATCCTATAAATAGGAGATACAAAAATAATTCCTTGCAAGTCCTCAGCTTTTGATTGATAGGTTCTCATCTACTAATGATTCAGATTCGCAGAAGCTAAGGACCAATTTTTCTGTAGCAACAAATACTCAGAGGCTAAGGACAATTTTTTTTCTATAGAAAAACTTCCTCCGATGTTGAGGTGATTTTTGTATAGAAGAAATTCTAAGAATGTGAGGGACATTTTCTTCTATAAAAAAAAATCCTCAGAAGAAAAAAATTGGTCTTAAGATTCTGAGTTTTTTATACAAAAAAAAATTGTCCTCAGCTTCTGGGGACTTTTTTATAAAATTTTTCCAGGATCTGAGGACTTCTTTTCTATATAAAAAATTGGTCCTCAGAATCTGAGGACTTTTTCCATAGAAAAAATTGGTCCTCAGCTTCTGAGGACCTTTTTTCTATAGAAAAAATCGATTTTTTGCTTCTGAAGACTTTTTTCTATAGAAAAAATCGGTCCTCTGCTTCTGAGACTTTTTTCCATAGAAAAAATTGGTCCTCAGTTTCTGAGGGCTTTTTTTATAGCCAAAATTGGTCCTCGGCTTCTGAGGACCTTTTTATAGACAAAAATTGGTCGTTAGCTTCTGAGAGTTTTTCCTCGGCTTCTGAGGACTTTTTTTTCCAGAAACAAAAACGGTCCTCATTTTTTGACGTCCACGCCTAGTCCCTATCATTGTCCTGGAAAAATTATTCTTTAAAAATCCACGCCTCCTCTCTATCATAGTCCTGAAAAAACTATTCTTAAAAAAATCCACGCCTCCTCCTTATGATAGTCCTGGAAAAATGATTCTTTAAAAATCCACGACTCCTCCTTATCATAGTCCTGGAAAATTGATTCTTTAAAAAATCGACGCCTCCTCCATATCATAGTCGTGGAAAAACTATTCTTAAAAAATCCACGCCTCCTCCCTATCATAGTCCTGGAAAAATGATTCTTTAAAAATCCACGCCTCCTCCTTTTCATAGTCCTGAAAAAATTATTCTTTAAAAAATCCACGCCTCCTCCTTATCATAGTCCTGGAAAAATTATTCTTTAAAAATCCACGCCTTCTCCTTATCATAGTCCTGGAAAAATTATTCTTTAAAAATCCACGCCTCCTCCTTACCATAGTCCTGGAAAATGATTCTTTAAAAATCCACGCCTCCTCCTTACCATAGTCCTGGAAAATGATTCTTTAAAAATCCACGCCTCCTCCTTATGATAGTCCTGGAAAAATGATTCTTTAAAAATCCACGCCTCCTCCTTATGATAGTCCTGGAAAATGATTCTTTAAAAATCCACGCCTCCTCCTTACCATAGTCCTGGAAAATGATTCTTTAAAAATCCACGCCTCCTCCTTATCATAGTCCAGGAAAAATGATTCTTTAAAAAATCCACGCCTCCTCCTTATCATAGTCCTGGAAAAATGATTCTTAAAAAATGCACGCCGCCTCCTTATCATAGTCCTGGAAAAATGATTTTTTAAAAATCCACGCCTCCTCCTTATCATAGTCCTGGAAAAATGTTTCTTTAAGAATCCACGCCCCTTCTTTATCATAGTCCTGGAAAAATGATTTTTTAAAAATCCACGCCCCCTCTTTATCATAGTCCTGGAAAAATGATTCATTAAAAATCCACGCCTCCTCCTTATCATAGTCCTGGAAAAATTATTTTTTAAAAATCCACGCCTCCTCCTTATCGTAGTCCTGGAAAAATTATTCTTTAAAAATCCACGCCTAATCCTTATCATAGTCCTGGAAAAACTATTCTTAAAAAAATCCACGCCTCCTCCTTATGATAGTCCTGGAAAAATGATTCTTTAAAAATCCACGCCTCCTCTCTATCATAGTCCTGAAAAAACTATTCTTAAAAAAATCCACGCCTCCTCCTTATGATAGTCCTGGAAAAATGAGTCTTTAAAAATCCACGACTCCTCCTTATCATAGTCCTGGAAAATTGATTCTTTAAAAAATCGACGCCTCCTCCATATCATAGTCGTGGAAAAACTATTCTTAAAAAATCCACGCCTCCTCCCTATCATAGTCCTGGAAAAATGATTCTTTAAAAATCCACGCCTCCTCCTTTTCATAGTCCTGAAAAAATTATTCTTTAAAAAATCCACGCCTCCTCCTTATCATAGTCCTGGAAAAATTATTCTTTAAAAATCCACGCCTTCTCCTTATCATAGTCCTGGAAAAATTATTCTTTAAAAATCCACGCCTCCTCCTTACCATAGTCCTGGAAAATGATTCTTTAAAAATCCACGCCTCCTCCTTACCATAGTCCTGGAAAATGATTCTTTAAAAATCCACGCCTCCTCCTTATGATAGTCCTGGAAAAATGATTCTTTAAAAATCCACGCCCACACACAATTTTTTTTCTATAGAAAAACTTCCTCCGATGTTGAGGTGATTTTTGTATAGAAGAAATTCTAAGAATGTGAGGGACATTTTCTTCTATAAAAAAAAAATCCTCAGAAGAAAAAAATTGGTCTTAAGATTCTGAGTTTTTTATACAAAAAAAAATTGTCCTCAGCTTCTGGGGACTTTTTTATAAAATTTTTCCAGGATCTGAGGACTTCTTTTCTATATAAAAAATTGGTCCTCAGAATCTGAGGACTTTTTTCCATAGAAAAAATTGGTCCTCAGCTTCTGAGGACCTTTTTTCTATAGAAAAAATCGATTTTTTGCTTCTGAAGACTTTTTTCTATAGAAAAAATCGGTCCTCTGCTTCTGAGACTTTTTTCCATAGAA
>NW_026875181.1:0-10296 GCF_032173495.1 Musca vetustissima
TTTATATCGCAAATGGGAAAGTGAGGACGGTAAATCCCACTTCTGACACCAATTGTTACGTTCTTAGATTTTACTTAATCCCGTGTAGATGTTGTTTTATATACAGTTCGTACTAAATAAAACGCGGGTTCCTTCTGATTACGAGTATTACAATGATTTTATTGACACAACTTTACTTTGCATTGACACAACTTTACTTGATTCACAACTGACTTGCCATTTCCTCTATTTTTATGAGCCTTGCCTGTCGCTACAGAAGTTTCTAGACGATCTAGATTACGAACAATCCGGTAGCATCTGGATTACGAACAATCTACCAATGCAACAAACACATACAAACTTACATTGAGTGAACAATAACAACAACACATATACAGGCGAGGGAGTAACAAAGAAAGAGGAATTAAGCGATCATCAATGATGACGTTTAACAAGAATTGTACGTCAATAACAAAATAGACAATGAAAGAGGGAATGGAAGGATGTAGAAAAATCTATACAGTAGTTGTTGTTGGGAAGTTATTCGAATAAACTGCGTAGTAGAAATTTACGTTACAATTCAAATTCTTAAATTAACGGAATTCATCTGAATTAACTTAAATCTAAAGTTATATTCGTAACAACATTTTCCACACTCCCAATTATTAAATAACATTTAACCCCAACAAAATCTTTAATTGACTAATTAAAATAAATCTCTGATAAACAAACTTCACAATTGTTTCCCTCCAAGATAATAAAGTAATAAAAATGTAATTGCCATAATTTTGCCTTGTTTTTGTTTCCATTTCATTCCATTCTATTGACCAACAAGAATTAGGAAGGCATTAAATTGGAATTAACTTTGTTTGCCTCTACCAAAACTCTTTGAGGCAGGACAAGCGAACGGAAACGAGCGGAAGTAAGCCATTTAATACAAATAGTGAATATGAAATAATCTCAGGAAATATACAAAGAGAATAGCCAAGAACTAAATGAAAATTAAGTCTGCATATAAAATATCGTATTTTATAGACCTTAATATGAAAGTCAAGTAAATTTTTGGTTATTATCCTTGATGGAGGAACAAAACAAACAGAGATAAAATAAATTGTTTATAGGTGTTGGAGGATAAAGTTTTTTGTTTCCTTAAGGAAATTATAATTTAAGGCATAAAGGATATTGGAAACAAATTTTAATCGGTAAAAGTGGTGAATTGAACCGCATTTAAAATTGTTTCTTCATGGACTAAAAGAAAAATATATTTTTCATAGAGCCCGAGGCGTGGATATTTTTTTAAATATTTTCCCAAAAAGTCCTATAATTTTTTAAAAGTGTTTTTTTTTCAAAGACTTCTTTAAGACATGGAATTTATTAATTATTATTTAAACCAGTAAGGAAAGTAGTAAGGTCGGACTGGGCCGACTAATGATACCCTTCACCACTTTGGGAATATTCTACAAATGTATCCTGAAAGACGTCGCCTTTTCGAAGGAACATTGGCATAAAATTGAACGAACTTAAATATGTGGTAATTATCTATGTCTAAACCAGGGTGCGAAGAATGATTAAAATACGCTCTTTCTCACGAATGCTCACGCACGAGAATTCGAATGTTTTCAATTTATCGCGAATGTTAAAGTTACAATGAGTGAACAAGCCTTTGTAATCTCTCGCGAATGTTCGCATTGCACGAAAAATTTCCGAATGATAAAACTTCACTGCAAGCGTCGTCGATTCATTCATTCGCGAGCATTCCTTGCTGAAGAACATTCTTTTGAAAGACTCAAAAAACAAATGTTCGCGAGCACTGTTAAAACAACAACAAACAAAAATATAATAAACCAGTAAGGAAGGTAGTAAAGTCGGACGGGGCCGACTATATGATACCCTTCACCACCTTGGGTATATTCAACAGATGAATCCTAACAGACGTCGCATTTTTAAAGGACTAGTAAAATGAAATTGGATCAATAAACATGTCATTCTGCAACCGATACTAAATTTTTCATTTGGTCAGATATAGAAGCTATATCTAACTTAACACACATCATTCTAGATCTAATTCAATACACTGTGCCAAATTTCGTGCAAATCGAAAGATATATTGGGACTTTGGTGGACCATTTGCATTAAATCGGACGAAAATATATATGGGAGCTATATCTAAATCTGAACCGATTTTCACGAAACTTAACACACATCATTCTATACCTAATTCATTACACTGTGCCAAATTTCGTGCAAATCGAAGGATATATAGGGACTTTGGTACACCATATACATTAAATTGGACGAAAATATATTTTCAAGAAATTTTACACACATCATTCTAGACCTAATTCAGTACCCTATGCCAAATTTCGTTCAAATCGAAAGATATATAGGGACTTTGGTACACCATATACATTAAATTGGACGAAAATATATATGGGAGCTATATCTAAATCTGAACCGATTTTCATGAAATGTTACACAATCATTCTAGACTCTATTCAGTAAGCTATGCGAAATTTCGTGCAAATCGGAAGATATATAGGGACTTTTGTACACCATTTACATTAAATCGGACGAAAAAATATATATGAGAGCTGTATCTAAATCTGAACCGATTTTCGCGAAACTTCGCACATATCATTATAGACTCAATTAAGTTTGCTATACCAAATTTCATGCTAATCGAATGATATATAGGGACATTGGTGCACCATTTACATAAAATCGGACGAAAATATATATAGGAGCTATATCTAAATCTGACCCGAATTTTCCCAATTTCAATAGGGTTCGTCCTTGGGCCAAATAAGTGACTTGTGCCAAATTTCATCCAAATCGGATCATAAATGCGACCTGTACTTTGTTTACAATTTAACATCTACAGACGGACGGACGGACAGGCATAAATCGACTTAAAAAGTGATTCTATGCATATTCTCAAAAGGAAAAATTCGTCTATCTCGTTTCCTTTTGCCTGTTACAAACATATGCACAAAGACATAATACCCTGTACCACAGTGTGGTGAAGGGTATAAATACGACCTGTACATTGTTTACAATTTAACATCAACGGACGGACGGGCGGACATGCATAAATCGACTCAGAAAGTGATTCTATGCATATTCTCAATGGAGCAACCATGGGTCTATCTCGATTCCTTTTGCCTGTTACAAACATATGCACAAAAACATAATATCCTGTACCACAGTGTGGTGAAGGGTATAAAAAGTGGTGAACTGAATCATATTTAATTTTTTTCAAGGTCTTAAACCAGGCGTGGATTTTTAAAAGAATATTTTTCCAGGTCTTAAACCGGGCGTGGATTTATAAAAATATCTGGTAACTACTATCGATCCTAATGTATTCAATCGAACACATTTTATTGAACAAAATTAATAGTTCTTTGAAAATAGTTTTCCAATTGATTGAAAAATAAAAAGGAATAAATATCTTATACACCATTTCACCTTACCCCAAATGTCAATGTCATCCAAGTTCGAGAGAAAAACAATTTGCGCAATTCTTGCTTCCTTCCTTCCATTGCAATTTGCAATCATATTTTGGAATTTATGAAAGAAGTGTTAGTGCCAAGTTCTTTGGTATGCTAGCGGAAAAGAACTTCATTTTGCCACCTCCTCTCTCGAGTCATAAAAGATTTTATGGAGCAATTTCCCAAACAACATTTTATCAAAAGTTTTGAATTTCATTTTACACACCTATGTATGTATGTGTAAAATTCGAAAAAAAAATCTTGTGAAATTCCATACATGTCCTTCTGTGTAAATCCCAGCGACGGAAGATGATAGTTGAAGGTAGATGTTTCTCTAATGAAGTTATATGAGGGAGGAGTGAAAGTCGATTTTTTATTTTAAAATCCTTCTCAATGTTCTTTTAAATCTATAGTATTTTTTAACGGCATCTATTTATCCTTTTCCTTGGGTCCTGTCTATAAGTCTTTAATCTTGAATTCCTGTTGCCAACAAAATCCTGTCCACCCTAGCATTTTATAGCCAAATTGCTTGATTGACAATATTCTTTGAAAAACACTTTAACACCTATTTTTATATTCCGTTTTTATCCTCATCATGCCCCTCACACACACACACACACCATCACATATACCGTCAAGTTTTCTCCCCGTTATGTTCAATTTGACACTTTACACTTCATTAGCTTCGAGAAATCTCTCCCTCTCTCGTTCAATGTACCCTGCAATGCGTTTATTGCCAACTGTATGGCTGGGAGTGAGTGTGTCTGTATGTGTGTGTCTTCGTCCTTTGGCTCCAGAGTGGGAGTAACTTTTAGTGGTTTCCGTTGTGACTTAAAAAGCTTTTTACAATCATTTCAGTTTTTAGAGAGGATAATCTGCTTGGCATTGTCATCACCATTCCCTACTCCATATTCCTATCCGAACAAAGTTGGGCTGAAAAATGTTGGGATGTTCAATGACACTTCAATTTTGCACAATGGGGTGGTTGTTGCCCACAGAATTTTTAATTTTTTGTTTAAAACAAAATTCATTGCAACTTCGCCTTGATTTCCCTCGAATACAATTTAAGAAGACCCATCAGAACTACTAAAAAATCGAATACCCTTTATTTATTCCATTTAAAAAATGTTGAAATTTTTTCTTAAATTTCAATCTCTGCCACCCACAAGAGCTGCGTTTTCCTGAAATCTCAACTGTTTTGTAAATTCCATTCGAATTCGAATTTGTTTTTTTTTTGTATCGCCTCCTCCACTCCGCTGTACTAATGGCTTCTAATGAACTAACAATGCGTAGAAAATGTATTCTCCACCGAACAGAGATCAATTCAATATTCTTACATATTTGCCAACATGATGTTAGCGGGAACATCCTTTCGTTACCCACACATCCACAAACATACTCTCATTCATATAAATACGATACGTTAGTCATGTCGGATAGTTAGTGGTAGTCATTAGAGAAATGTTTTTTTGTTTTGTGGGAACTAGAAATAGGGAACACAGCGTTGCAAAGGAATGATTCAGGAATTATAAAAAATCGGGGTCTATACAAAAGGAAATTATTAGAGGTCCTTCATAGGTGTCGATTTTTTAACCAAAAATATTTTTTAAAACCTTTGACAAGACGTGGGATTTTTAGACATGGTGAGGATTTAAAAAAACCAGTAAGAAAAGTAGTAAAGTCGGGCGGAGCCGACTATGTGATACCCTTCTATGGGTATATTAAAAAGATGCATCGAAACAAAAGGGATTTTCACGAAACTTAACATACATCATTCTAGAATCAATTCAAATCTTCGTGCAAATCGAAATATATATAGGGACATTGGTGCCCCATTTACATTAAATCGGGCGAACATATATATGGGAGTTATATCTAAATCTGAACCGATTTTCATGAAATTTTACACACATCATTCTAGACTCAATTCAGTAAGCTATGCGAAATTTCGTGCAAATCGAAAGGTGTATAGGGACTTTTGTACACCATTTACATTAAATCGGTTGAACATATATATGGGAGTAATATCAAAATCTGAACCGATTTTCATGAAATTTTACACACAGCATTCTAGACTCAATTCAGTAAGCTATGCGAAATTTCGTGCAAATCGGTTATATATAGGGACTTTTGTACACCGTCTACATTAAATCGGTCGAACATATATATGGGAGCTATATCTAAATCTGAACCGATTTTTTTCCAATTTCGATAGGATTCGTCCTTGGGCCAAATAGACAAGCTGTGCCAAATTTCATCCAATTCGCATCATAAATGCGACCTGTACTTTGTTTACAATTTAACGTGGACAGACGGACGGACATGCATAAATTGACTTAGAAAGTGATCCTATGCATTTTCTCAAAAGGAACCATGTGTCTATCTTGTTTCCTTTGCCTGTTACAAACATATGCACAAAGACATAATACCTCGTACCACAGTGTGGTGAAGGGTATAAAAAATATTTAATGACAAACATTTCTATAATGTCTACTACAGTTGAGAACCTGGAAAAATGTTTTTATAAAAAGTTGAGGTCCTTGAAAAAATATTTTTAAAAATCTTGGCCTTGTTTAGGTCCTTGAAAAAATATTTTTTAAAATCTTGGCCTTGTTTAGATCCTCAAAAATATTAATAAATAGATCCACGCCTTGTTTAGATCCGTGCGAATATTCTTTAATAAATCCACGCCTCTTGAAGATATAGCCGATTTATTGTGTCAGCATCAAGTGACGGCTGAAGGGCTTCTCCAACTTTAAACGCGTTTTTCTCTAAACATTTTTTTACGAATGGCGGGCACGATAACTCAAAAACTAATAACGCAATCGATTCCAAATTTTTACACGTTTCTCAGTGAGTGTATAGCTCTCGTATGAACTAGGATAAAGCCAATCGGTGAAGATCTTCCTTATTTTTTAACTTGGTTTTTGGTCAAAAATCAGACCAAAAATTGTTGTAAATTATTTTTCTTTTTTTTTAATCTTCAAATATATATGTGCAAACCTTAACAAGCATTGGTATTGATTTACCAGCCCATTGAAAATCTTGAAAAATTAAAATCGAGAATGGGTGGGGTTCCCTTAAATAGATCCACGCCTTGTTTAGATCCTTGTGAATATTCTTAAATAGATCCACGCCTTGTTTAGATCCTTGCGAATATTCTTAAATAGATCCACGCCTAGTTTAGATCCTTGTGAATATTCTTAAATATATCCACGCCTTGTTTAGATCCTTGTGAATATTCTTAAATAGATCCATGCCTTGTTTAGATCCTTGAAAGGATATTCGTTGAAAAATTCATCCCATAAACATATATTTTCAAGGACTATGCGAACCGTTGTTGCGAAACGCACTGTCCTGTTGCTCTGTATATGAAACAAAAAATTCTAGAATCATTACGCGAAACTACTTGTTGCCCAACTATAACTAAAGAAGAACACGACGAATATAGCCTGCAGATGGAAACTTTTATCCTTTTGTTTGGTATGTGCCTGTATCTTTGTGTGTATGTGTGTGGGCCCCGAACAAAAATGTTGTGGGAGTTGGAAGCAAAAAATATGATATGCTTAACGTGTTCTGTTACCTCTACCTACCTACCCGGCTGGAGAATGTTTGTCAGTCAGAGTTGCTGTTGTTTAGTTTTGTTGCTCCACTCTGCACTGGGCTTAAGGCCCGTGCTCATTTTTAATGCATAGCCTTAACATGCTACATTATTAATACATTGACATTTCACAGAATGAGAAGTAGTTGGAAGTCGGAGTGGATGTGAAGAACAGCGAACCAGACAACTACAGCTTGGCATTGCATGAAAATGACATTAAAACACCGGTTTGATGTGAAACAGCAGCCAGGAGTGGATTTTATGCTTGAGGTGTTTTTCTTTTTTTTTATGAAAACGAAGAATCTGCAAATTGTTGGTATAGAGTTACATGGTTTTTGTAACCAGTTTGTTTTTTCCTGGCTTATATTATATTCCTCGTCCTATTCTTCTTCTTGTTGTATTATATATTTTTCATGACACTTTAAGTTCTTGCTGTTGTTGTTGTCTGCTTACTTGAAGATGACAACGACAAAAATACATTTGTAGTTATGACCATTATTTTCTTGTTACCAGTTTCTCTTTCAGGTTTCGGCCCCATTATTGGTGTTGTTATTGTTGTTCAGTTCAAGTCGTATTATTTAAGCATTTTATTGTTGTTATTTATTCCGCACACACACATTCACTTGTTGGCCATTTTTCGGAGTGTCGATTTTCACAAAGGAAGGAAGGCTGCCTTTCCTTTTTTGGGTTAAGTGAACAACTAAAGATTTTCATGAAAAACACGAAGACGAAGATGATTGGCATTTTTTCCCTCGTCGGAGACTTGCCGACATTTGTTAATGATGATATATTCCGATGATAATACAAATGTTACACTTTGTTCGGGGCAATTATTATTTATCAGGATTCAAGGACATTGAAATTGGAAATAAATTGATATGAATTCGAAGTTAGAATTAGAGGCGAAAACGAAATGTCATGTCGTAAATTATGGCGGACGCAATATTTAACCAATAAATGGGGGGATTAAATGTGTGGAGAGGAATATTTTATCGAAGGACCTCAACAAGGAGTGGATTTTTAAAGAACCGGTTTTCGAGATCCAGAAGAATACTGGATTTTTTAAGACTAATTTTAAAGGACCTAAACAAGGCGTGGACTTTTTAAAAAAATATTTTTAGTGACAAAATATTTTTCAAGGATCTAAACAAGGCGTGGATTTATAAAAAAATATTTTTCAAGGTCCTAAAACATTTTTCAAGGATCTAAACAAGGCGTGGATTTATTAAAAAATATTTTTTGAAGGACCTAAACTATTTTCCAAGGATCTAAACAAGGCGTGGATTTATTTAAAAATATTTTTCAAGGGCCTAAATTATTTTTCAAGGATCTAAACAAGGCGTGGATTTATTTAAAAATATTTTTCGAGGGCCTAAACTATTTTTCAAGGATCAAAGATCTAAACAAGGCGTGGATTTATTAAAAAATATTTTTCAAGGGCCTAAATTATTTTTCAAGGATCTAAACAAGGCGTGGATTTATTAAAAAATATTTTTCAAGGACCTAAACTATTTTTCAAGGATCTAAACAAGGCGTGGATTTATTTAAAAATATTTTTCGAGGGCCTAAACTATTTTTCAAGGATCAAAACAAGGCGTGGATTTATTTAAAAATATTTTTCGAGGGCCTAAACTATTTTTTAAGGATCAAAACAAGGCGCGGAAGGGCCTAAATAAGACGTGGATTTATTAAAAAATATTTTTCAAGAACCCAAAACAAGGCGTGGAAGGGCCTAAATAAAGCGTGGACTTATTAAAAAATATTTTTCAAGGACCCAAAACAAGGCGTGGAAGGACCTAAATAAAGCGTGGACTTATTAAAAAATATTTTTCAAGGACTCAAAACAAGGCGTGGATGGGCCAAAATAAGGCGTGGCTTTATTAAAAAAATATTTTCAAGGACCTAAGCAAGGCGTGGAAGGGCCTAAATAAGGCGTGGATTTATTAAAAAAATTTTTCAAAGACCAAAAACAAGGCATGGAAGGACCTACATAATTCGTGGATTTATTAAAAAAAAATTCAAGGACCAAAAACAAGGCGTGGAAGGGCCTAAATAATTCGTGGATTTATTAAAAAAAAATTCAAGGACCTAAACAAGGACAAAAGATTTTTAAGGACTAACGTATGCGTGTGCAAAAAAATGTTCTGCCCTGGTCTTGATCGTCCCCATCATACTTACCTTTGTGAGTACTGCAAAACGGCCACCACCACTTATTCAAATTACAAGGCTATAGAATTCCATTTTCTTTTTGATTTTGAACATTTATTTAAATTGTTTCTTTGTTTCTTAGCTGATTTTGTTGTTATTTGATTTTTTCTTCTTCGATAATATTTTGTTACCATCTCAGATGTTTTGCTAACAAGGATACTTCTCTAGAATATCATACAAATCGATTTGCAGTCAAAAAAATTTTGTCTATTATTTTCATTCATTAAAATTGAATTCGATTTTAATAATAATAAAAATACATCATTACATTACATTTTTTCTATCTGTAAGTTTCAAAATCTCTCTCCCATCTTCGTTTTTGTTTGGTTGCTATACAATCTTACAAATATTTGTATATACATATGTACGTAGGTACAATACATTATGTATGTAAATATATAACGTTATAGAATTACTACTACAGGATGCTGATGATAATACAAGACAATTATACAAAAATATTGAATTACAAATGTATTTCTTTTTAAGTTTCGTTTCTGTTGTTGTTGTTATTTTATATATTTTTTTAATTTATTTACATGTTTTTTTTAAGAAATTTTTTCAAATTAATTTCAATCTTTAAAAAAAAAAGTGGTTTCTTTTATTTATTTCGCAGGAGAATTTTACAATTTTCCCCGGAGAATACAGAAGGAGGGAAGGGAGAAATGTTTTCCAACTTTAAAGTGTTATAAACTGCTTACTTTAAACAATGGCTTATTGTTTGTGTTGTGGTCTGTGTGAAAGCTTTTTTAGGTTTCGTAACCAGGTGCTGGAAAATAGGATAAAATACAGTGGAAAAGGAGGTAAGGTCTTCGATGTGAAGATTTTTTTTATTTCAAAAATATTCTATGCAGAGAGGGTCCTTTGAAATGTGGTGGTGTGAATTTTTAAAAATATTTTTTTGAGGGACCAACAGAGCTAGATTAATTTTTTTGAAAGATAAGCAGAGCTACAGGATTGGATTTTTTAAATTCTTTTCCAAATGATCAAAATACCTAAATGCTTGATTGTATTATATAT
>NW_026875182.1:0-10114 GCF_032173495.1 Musca vetustissima
CCGAAACTTCTATCAATAATAATAATTTAATCAATAATAAATTCAGTTGTAAAACGTGTCCAATTCCCCAAAATATTGATTATTGGGGTGTACCGTTCTATGGGGGGCTACCCTGAAACTTGGGTCAATATTAATAATTTTTGGTACGAAGATGTGCTACAAAATGTGAACCCAAAATAACAAATTACACCCAATTCGGTTGGAACACGTATCCAAAATCCCGAGAATACCGAATATTGGGGGTATTAATAATTTTTGGTACGGAAATGTGCTATTCAATCAAAACCAAAAATACTAAATTGCAGCCAATTCGGTGGATATGTGTTATTCAATGAAAACCTAAAATACCAAATTACAGGCAATTCGCCTGGAAAACGCGTCCAAAATCCTCAAATTGCCGAATATTGATATTGTGATTTCTATCGTGATTCTAACAGACGGAAAGACAGACCGACGGACATGCGTAAATCGACATAGAAATTTATTTTAATCAAAAAAAAAAAAAAAAATATTGACTTTTTAGTAGAAAATGTACCAACATTCGTACCATTATATGGGAGCTACCTTAAAATATTGACCAATATTGAAAATTGGGGATACCGTTATAAGGATATGCCTCAACGTTATGATATATATTCGAACTTGGCCTGCCTGAAGACAAAAGAAAACTGTATGTACAATTTCAGCACACTATCTCAACAAACGAACAGACGAGCATGGCTAGATCGTCTTAGAGTTTTTCCCTGATCAAGAATTTATATACTTTGGTCGGAAATGAACATTTCGAAGAGTTACAAACGGAATGACAAAATAAATAGACCCTCCACTTGGTGTATACCCTACACCTACACAATAACATTATGTCGGGAGTTCAATCAACTTCGGCAATTTGAAATATATATTTAGTAAAGAACAAAGAAAAATATTTCACTGTTACAAAGAAACTACAATGAATTATGTTTAATGACTTATTCTCTTTATTGCAGAGCTTTACGCTGTATATACAAAGACTTAATTCCATGTGAGTCTCCTGCAGGAATAATGGTCGTCTTTTGGTTCATAGTTGTGTGGACACAAGCATTACAATGTTAAAGTAAACAACTACATCATCACTTCTTGTGTGCTCGACCATCAAAAGACGTTTGTCCTTTGGTGCAGAGACAATTCCTTACACTGGGAAAGATGAAGTATTTAAATCACTGGCGTAGCTGAACTATCTTCATATACGAGGTTTACATGGCAAAGCAAAGTTATGGGTAATATCGAACCATTTAAATTAAAAAATAATTGGTAAATATTATTAACTTTGACAGCAGTTTTAAAACTCTTCCACTGTTCTCGGTACTCTAACTGTATGTTTCAATGCCGTTTACTTCATAACTGAAATGTAAACTATGACTCGGTTGTGTAAACACGACTGTTTGTTTGCCATAAAAATATTATATATGTATATGTATCTGTATCTGTGGGTGTGTGAAAGTAAACATTTCATGTGTTGTCATCACAGATGATGAGTTGAGATTCCATCACGAATACCCACCAACAACAACCTCCTATCCCAGCAATTTCTTATTATTTCGTTTTTTGTCGTTGTTGTTACTGCTGTTGTCGGTTCGTTTCTTTTGTGCTCTTACAGTTGTAATTCTAAAAAAGGTGAAGTGTAGTGATGAAATTAAAGAGATAACAGAATTTTATGAAACTTTCGCGAATATGAATGCAACGGGGAGAAATGCGAAACTGCATTCCGTTCTTCAAGAAGAGTTTTAATTTCCGCTTTATTTTAAGTGAATTTATTTTGCGGAATATCATGGTTATTTGAAGTAAATTATTTTTTAATGAATATTATATGTATATGCATTTTTTTATATACGATGTATTGTATTAAATAAATTGAATGATAATAATATATTTTTTAGTGTGATACATATTTTTGAGTTTTAATTTAATATTGAAGTAATTCAGTGAGAGAGTATAAACATTTTGTAGAAATAAAGTATTCTTCTATCAAGTTTCATTACAATTTATTTAAAATGTACCATTGAAAAAAGCTGGATGCATTAATTTCCCAATTGAGCTGCCTATTATTTTATATTAAACGTCCTCTTTGGAAAAAAATATTACTGCAAACCTGGAATGATAAATTCAGATCATCAATATTGTTATATCAAATTTTTAGTATCAAACGTCCTAGAAGAATGGGGCAATACTTGTTTAGTATTGATTAGAATTTCATAATGGAAATACATACGTCTAACATAGTTTTCAAATGGTTTAACTTTATGCCGAACGTTTTACGTTCTGTGGGGAATGTTTTTCGAGCACTTCGTTCAACTAGTGTTTACATTACTGCAACATAGTCACCCATATTGAGACCTTGCATTTATTTGTGGATATTATACGACACGTCCCTCACGAAGTGAAAGAGTGGCTGAATGTTTACACTAGAGGTGTGCAGAGAGAAAATGTTCTGATAGTAAATGAAAAATTGCCATATGAAATAACTTACTAAAAGAGAACGTAGAGAACGAGCTCATTGATTGAAGTAATTCAGTGTAAACAAGGGCACCAGTTCCCATGCTTGCATAGGGCTAGTTTACACAAAGATAACGAATCGGTCATTTTTTGCAGGGGTAGAGGAAAAATCGTTTTATATTTCAAATTTGGAGACTTTTAGCTTTACACTAGTAAAATTTTAAATCATTTTGAGTAAAAATTTAAAATTATTTGAACATAATTTGTTAAACCAGTGAGCGGAGCAGTATAGTCGGACTGGGTCGACCATATAACGAAAATATATATATTCTGAGCTTGGACAATATTTCGCGATATTTGCACCCTCTTGACCGACTAGATGTCAACAAATGTTTCTAATATTCAGTACAGCTCTTCTAACTACTTGTCCAGATTCACTTTACCGTGGTTTGTTTTGTGATGTTCGGCTTTCAATTGTGGCCTATAGATCGTCTTAAAAAAAAAACTAAATAAAATTAAGTTTTCGGTCCACTTCATCCCAAAATTATTATCTGATCATCACCAAAAATTATAGGCGTTTTCCTTGATTATAACTGGATCTCATAGAAAATTTCAAAGCGATCAGCGCTATATTTTCGCCCTCTAGTGGGGTAATGGGCTACTAAATAATATCTCAGTACGTAAGGACCTGTAAATATTTAAGTGTAACTCCCACATCTGAGTACATACGACAATATATCACTTTAAAGGTCAACCACTCTTCTTGGATATACTGCCAAATTCTCGGGTCTATGTCGCCATAGAATACAAATTTTGTAATATTTCACACAAAAGTCAGGACCCGCTAAATATTAACCCATCTTTATCAAAACAGGCATGCTTTTTCTCTAGCCCGATCCCTTTCTCCATGTAAAATTTCGCGACGTTCGGCCATAATTGCGGCCTCTGGAGCGACCAGGAAACGGACAAAAATTAAGTATTTGGTCCATGTCATCTTTACCAAACCAGAATCAGAACCCATCCTACATGCAAAATTTGGTGAAGGTTGGTCCATAACTGTGGCATTATTTACATAAAATCGGAAAAACTATATATGGGAGCTATATCTAAATCTGAACTGATTTTAACAAAACTTAGAAGACATCAGTTTGGACCTAATTCAGTACTCTGTGCAGAATTTTGTCAAAATGTTATCCCAATCGGACAAATATTGGTAGTTTGGTGCATCATTCACATGAAATCGGACGAAACTATATTTGGGAGCTATATCTAAATCTGAACCGATTTTCTCCAATTTTAATAGGGTTCGTCCTTGGGTCAAATAAGTGAACTGTGCCAAATTTCATTCAAATCGGATCATAAATGCGACTTGTACTTTGTTTACAATTTAACATGGACAGACAGACAGACGGACTAACGGATATGCATAAATCGACTTAGAAAGTTATTCTATTCATATTCTCAAAAAGAATCATGGGTCTATCCCGATTCCTTTTGCCTGTTACAAACATTTGCACAAAAACATGATACCACAGTGTGGTGAAGGGTTAAAAATTTGCCACACACCAAAATGGTGTTGGTGTAGAACCAGTATTAACTGCTAATTATTAGTGAGTTCCTTTGTGTTCCTACTGGTCGTTATTCAACCTGAATCCGTTTGGTTATACGTGTCGTTTTAGTGTCTACATTGCAATGATGTTTGAGGTTAACTCGAATGAGTTGAATCATGTAAACAATTCCTAACGTGTGAAACTCGTTTAAATATTAATGGTATTTGGTCGATTAATAGATTACATGGGCGAAACGATAAAATTGACAACAATATTGCATTAAATATTAGCGCCACTTTTTTTGTAAAAACCAAAACCAACATTTATAATTTTCCTCATTAAATTATTTTCTTCTTAATTTTTCTTGACGTTTTAAATTAATATCGCTGACAGAGAATATCATAACTTTGCCAACTAAAATTATTTTCAAAATAAGGTAATACAACTATTTTCCCCACTATCATCCTAACCACCTGTTTTTCTTGTACCGCAAAGAAAAACAAACTTTTCAAATTTATCTTCAAATTATGTCAAAATTGTTTATATAGGGCAAACAAATGCCAAACTTTCAACTATAGCAGTCAGTCAGTCAGCCAACCAGCCAGCTATTTTTCTTTTCGACGACATTTTTCCCCAAAATCAAAATAAAATTTGTGCAATCTTAAAATATTTGTTGGTTTAGTGTTTGTTTATTACACAAACTTTTTTGCCATGCTTGAGATGGGTGCTGGCCATTGACCTAGACTGCAAATGGTAGTTTTGGGAATGTGTTTAATAGTGTCTTTTAAACACTATTTCATATTATGGCGAGAAAATGTAGAATTATGACTAAACCAGTAAAGAAAGAAGTAAAGTCGGACAGGGCCGACTATATGATACCCTTCACCACTATGGGTATATTAAACAGGACTATTAATATAAAATTGGATGAAATAAAATATGTGATATTTATCTAAATGTGAATCTACCTAGATCTATTCATAAACATGTCATTCGTTTGTTACAATGGGACAAAAGTATGTAAATCGACTTCAAACAAATATCAATTGGTCATCCGTTGGGCTACGTCTGTACTTTTAGAAAATGCAAGTACCTAATTCTATGCTCAATTTTGTACATTGTGCAAAATTTGATGTCAATCTGACAAACATGAGGAGTTTGATGCACAATTTACTTAAAATCCGACGCAAATATATATGTAAGCTATATCCAAATATTAACCGATTTCAACGAAATTTGTCACAAGATAGGTTATAATAATTTCAGTACGCTTTGTTCCTATCAGCCATATATTGGTTCCTTGGTGCGTCAATTAATTAACTTACTTAATTCAATCTATACTATAAGGGAGCTATATCTAAATCAATAGGTGGAATAATATTGTCAGTGAGAAAAAATATTTTAGAAAAAAATCATACCTTCAGTAGTGTTGGCGGTTTATTTGGGATACCATTTGTATTTCGTTTTTGCAAAATAGTCAGGCTGAATCCCAGTTTGTTGTTTTTATAAAAAAACAACTATTTATTAGTGGGGAATGTATGGCATTGTTTGCCGAGGGCTAAGGCAGGGAAGAATATAGTTTCGGATCACGCCACTGATCCTCATCAGTTCCCTTAGTTTTTTGTTGGGATATTCTCCCCAGAAGCTATTGCTTCTATACAAAAAACCTTTCATACCCAAATGTCTCTTGTAACAAAGCGAAGTACTTAGCTGACCAACGACATAAATTGCATGAGAATTTCGCTGGAGCCTCACTTCGAGGTTAACAAGGCATTTACAAACAATACCACACCTTTCCCACTGTTGTGTGTTGTCACATCGCGACAAATGCACACAACGACTTTGTTGGTGTTGCTGAGGCTCCAGCGAAATTCTCATGCAGTTTATGTCGTTGGTCAGCTAAGTACTTCGCTTTGTTACAAGAGACATTTGGGTATGAAAGGTTTTTTGTATAGAAGCAATAGCTTCTGGGAAGAATATCCCAACAAAAAACTAAGGGAACTGATGAGGATCAGTGGCGTGATCCGAAACTATAGTCTTCCCTGCCTTACCCCTCGGCAAACAATGCCATACATTCCCCACTAATAAATAGTTGTTTTTTTATAAAAACAACAAACTGGGATTCAGCCTGACTATTTTGCAAAAACAAAATACAAATGGTATCCCAAATAAACCGCCAACACTACTGAAGTTGTAGACGCAGGTACGGTTAAACTGTTTGGTTTGTTGCTGTACACTAGCAACACCAACAAAGTCGTTGTGTGCATTTGTCGCGATGTGACAACACACAACAGTGGGAAAGGTGTGGTATTGTTTGTAAATGCCTTGTTAACCTCGAAGTGAGGCTCCAGCGAAATTCTCATGCAGTTTATGTCGTTGGTCAGCTAAGTACTTCGCTTTGTTACAAGAGACATTTGGGTATGAAAGGTTTTTTGTATAGAAGCAATAGCTTCTGGGGAGAATATCCCAACAAAAAACTAAGGGAACTGATGAGGATCAGTGGCGTGATCCGAAACTATAGTCTTCCCTGCCTTACCCCTCGGCAAACTATGCCATACATTCCCCACTAATAAATAGTTGTTTTTTTATAAAAACAACAAACTGGGATTCAGCCTGACTATTTTGCAAAAACAAAATACAAATGGTATCCCAAATAAACCGCCAACACTACTGAAGTTGTAGACGCAGGCACGGTTAAACTGTTTGGTTTGTTGCTGTACACTAGCAACACCAACAAAGTCGTTGTGTGCATTTGTCGCGATGTGACAACACACAACAGTGGGAAAGGTGTGGTATTGTTCGTAAATGCCTTGTTAACCTCGAAGTGAGGCTCCAACGAAATTCTCATGCAGTTTATGTCGTTGGTCAGCTAAGTACTTCGCTTTGTTACAAGAGACATTTGGGTATGAAAGGTTTTTTGTATAGAAGCAATAGCTTCTGGGGAGAATATCCCAACAAAAAACTAAGGGAACTGATGAGGATCAGTGGCGTGATCCGAAACTATAGTCTTCCCTGCCTTACCCCTCGGCAAAAATGCCATACATTCCCCACTAATAAATAGTTGTTTTTTTTTATAAAAACAACAAACTGGGATTCAGCCTGACTATTTTGCAAAAACAAAAAAATCATACCTTTAAACAATCATTGTATACACAATTTGTTTAAAAATAATATCTTTAAAAACTACGCTTATGTTACTTCTTGAGTTTTTATACCCTTCACCACACTGTGGTACAGGGTATTATTTCTTTGTGCATATGTTTGTAACAGGCACAAGGAAACGAGATAGACCTATGGTTCCTTTTGAGAATATGCATAGAATCACTTTTTCTGTCGATTTAAGCATGTCCGTCCGTCCGTCTGTCTGTCCATGTATTTTTGTGAGCAAAGTACAGGTCGCATTTATGATCCGAATTGGATGAAATTTGCCACAGCTCATTTGTTTGGCCCAAGGACGAACCCTATTGAAATTGGGAAAAATCGGTTCAGATTTAGATATAGCTCCCATATACATTTTCGTCCAATTTAATGTAAATGGTGTACCAAAGTCCCTATATATCTTTCGATTTGCACGAAATTTGGTATAACGTACTGAATTGGGCCTAGAGTGATGTCTGCCTTGTTTCGTGAAAATCGGTCCAGATTTAGATATAGCTCCCATATATATAGTTTCGTCCGATTTCATGTAAATGGTGCACCAAAATCCCTATATATCTTTCGATTCGCACGAAATTTGGCATAACATACTGAATTGAGCCTAGAATGATGTCTGCCAAGTTTCGAGAAAATTGGTATATATTTAGATAGCTCCCATATATATATTTTCGTCCGATTTCATGTAAATGGTGTAGCAAAGTCATATATATCTTTCGATTTGCACGAAATTTGGCATAACGTATTGAATTGAGCCTAGAATGATGTCTGGTATGTTTCGTGAAAATCGGTCCAGATTTAGATATAGCTCCAATATATAGTTTCGTTTGATTTCATGAAAATGGTGCACCAAAGTCCCATATATTTGGCATAACGTACTGAATTGATACTGGAATGATGTGCGCTGAGTTTCGTGAAAATCGATTCAGATCTAGATAGATATATTTTCATCCGATTTAATCTTAATAATGTACCAAGTTCTTATGTTGCATAGCGTTTTGAATTTAATCCAGAATAATGTGTGCCAAGTTTAGTGAAAATCGGTTGAGATTTAGATATAGCCCCTTATATTATAGATTGATTTTAACCTGTGACAAGTTTCGTTGAAATCGGTTCATATTTGGATATAGCATCAATATATAAGTAAATTGTGCATCAAACACCTCATATTTGTTAGATTGACATCAAATTTTGCA
This sequence comes from Musca vetustissima, assembly GCF_032173495.1. Lineage (NCBI taxonomy): Eukaryota > Metazoa > Arthropoda > Insecta > Diptera > Muscidae > Musca > Musca vetustissima. The sequence goes on from NW_026875182.1 coordinate 8,372, forward strand.
CAACATACAAAATTGAGCATAGTTGGGTTTTCTAGAAGTACCGACCTAGCCCAACGGATGACCTATTGATATTTGTTTGAAGTCGATGTACATACTTTTGTTCCATTGTAACAAACAAATGACATGTTTATGGATAGATCTAGGTCGTTTCACATAAATCTATATATATAAAAATGGAGCCAAAAAAATGTATACTAACGCATCAATTGAGAACGGCTTGACCGATTTGACTCAAAATTGTTTTCAGTTGTCGGTAATTACAGTGGGAAGGTTTTTATAAAAGAAAATTTTGAGAAAAATCCGCTAAAATCTTGCAAAAATTATTTTAAAGAAACGGCTGGACCGATTTAAGTTAAAGTTTCTGTTAATAGTCTGTAATTGAAGGGGAAATGTTTTAATAAAAGAACATTTTAAGACAAATCCGCGAAAATGTTGCAAAAAAAAATATTATGAAAAAATATTATGAAGCATATTTGCATTTCCATGCATTTAGTATCGAGCTATTATGATTGCCCCACGTCGTAGTTGTTATTTTGAGATATTTGGGCAAAAATTGATAGCGTTTCAATCGTTTAAGCTTTCATTTGTCAATTATTCAAAATTTTGATTTTTTCAATTTGATTGACATTGTATTGAAAATTTTTTTGTGAAAATTCAAAAAATAATTTAGAATATATCATTGAATGTACAGGCGATCATTGTATGTACACGTTGTACATATAATGCATGTACATTTTGGGACAAATGCAGGGATGAAAATCAGATAATATTCGCCATAGTTTTGATTCTAAGATCCATTCTCTATATTTTTTTTATTAAAATAAGAATAGTAATAATTCCATAAGGACACGTTGTTCTTTAAAGTATTTAAAATGTTGCTATGGCACGGGAAATATCAAATCAGGTGGTACCATTATATGTTGGTTACATGCCTAATCGTTGGTCAATGTCATTGAATTTATAAACACAACACCTCTCATATATCCGATACCACAAATGTGTATCACAGAAAACTAATATACGATGCCATTTTCTGTGCAAAATTCATTAAGTTGATATAAAAAAAAATGATGTTACCTATTCGTATTGTATCTGTGATTATAAAATTACAAATACCTTAAAATATCAACTAAACTTAAACATAAATCTAACTTTTCATATCTTCTAAAATGTAGATTCCTTAAATCGGTCGGGACATTAATATGGGAACAATGTTACAACACTATGTGGTAGTAGGTTGCCCATGCTCTTTAAAAATAATGTACAGACACTCAGGTTGGAAAAAGGGGGTCAGAACTTCAAATATGTATGGCCTTTTTAATACGTTAGGCCAACTCTATGATTGGGTACCGTTATATGGGAGCTACCTCAAAGAGTGGACCAATATAGATACTTTTAGTACGATTCATTCTACCAATTAAAACAACCAAACACCAAATTACAGCCGATTAGAATTAAAAATTATATGAGGGATATTTGGAAGCTTGGGCGAATAAAAAATGTCAGCCAAATACCGAATATTAAGGGGTACCGTTGTATGGGAGCTATCCGAATACTTGGGTCAATAATGAAATTATTAACTTGGGAGAATATACCTACTATTAAATTAGAAGCAATTCTGTTCAATATCGGGGGTACCGTTATATGGAGGCTACCTTTAAAAGGGAACCAAAATTTAACATTTTCAATATCAACTATCATATAAGTAGTATAAATATATGTGCAAATTTCTAAGTTGTATCT
>NW_026875183.1:0-10001 GCF_032173495.1 Musca vetustissima
TATATATTGAAGAAAAAATGTATATACACATCTATATATATGAAAACCAAAATATATATGTTAATAAGGGAATTGGTCCGATTGGAAAAATATAATGAGTGCTTAAGTGTTTCCAAAAATGTAATTCCAAATTGCAAAAAAATTAATTACATAAAAAAATTTTCAAAATTAAAAAAAAATAATTAACAAAATTTGTTAAAAGGTGTGTTGAGAGTGAAATTAGTATTAAAAAAATTAATTATACGAAAAAGTGTTTGAAAAAATAATTTTAAAAAAAATTACAAAATGCAAAAAAAAAAAATAAATCTAAAAATATGAAATTGAAAAAAAAATAATTCTAAAATTTTAAAATAAAATTAGCGAAAATTTTTTAAAAAATTTAATAATTAAAATAGTCTGTGTTGTTATCCAAGATATTCAAAAATATCCAAGGCATTTAGGTGAAAAAATTAACCAAAAAATAAAAAACCAATTCATTGTTACCATCATTAACCGTTTTCGTGTGCCGTTTTCAAATCAAAAACGAAATGAAAAAAAATCGAAATTTTTTGTTGGTGTTTAACTCATGAAAAACTATAAAAAAAACAAAAAAAAGTATTTCCCACTCGCTCTCCCTCTCTCGTTAATTATAACGTCTAGCATTTGAAAATGTTGACTGCTACTACTACGACTGCTGATGATGATGATTACTTTCAAAGCGTGTTTTACCTTCCACCGCTATGGAGGTGGAAGGGGGTGTCTGCGTGTCTTGGCTTTCAAACTTCATCACATATATATACCCATACATATATAACTTAAAAAAAATAAGTAAAAAAAATACAATAACAACAGAAAACTATAATATAATACAACACACAAACATACCCTCGAAATATATGTGCATATGAGTGTGTACATGTGTGTGTGTCAGTGTTATATACCAGGCGTGCTAACGACAACAATAATACACCAAAACACACACAGAATGGGAAAAAAGTTATTAATTATTTATGAAAATACAACAGAGGAATAACAACAACCAGCTCTATATCTGCTGTAATAATAAACAACAACAACAAAAAAGAAACAAATATAACAATAAAAAAAGGAAACTCAAACTTAACCCGACATATATACATAGTTCGGTTGTACATAGTTCATACTCGTACATATTTACAATTGTTAAAAAACCCCGAATATATATTTGTATGGAAAAACAGAACAAATGGAACCAGGAATATAATTTTATTTGACCAAATGGAGTTTCCCTACATCCTCCCCCTCTCCAGCCTTGTTATCCCCTTATTAATGACTATTTCCTTCTACTTTTTTAATACGTTGTTTTTTTTTTTTTTTAGTTGGTTTTACCAATGACGGATTTTTGTTTCCTATGACTAAATGTATTTTTACCACTTTGTTTTTCCTGTTATTTACTTATACATTGTTTCATTGTGTGTGTTTTTTTTTATTGGTATTTATTAACATAGACATACTTTAGTACTGAACTCAATTGTACTCTTTGATATATATTTGCATGTATATTGAGCTGCCACAATTTCGAATGGTGTGGCAGGTGAAAATAACGTGATATTAATTTCAGGAATGTATTGAGAGTTTTGTATCCTAAGCAAAAAATAAAAATCAATTCCGAAAATTTTGGAAAAATTCAATATTTAAAAAACTACCGATATATACTATCCACAACCATTTTTCACTTTAGAGAATTATGTTTGAAATATAAACAATGGTATATTAATTGAAACACATTGAGGATACTACTCACAGTGTATATCTAAAATGACTAATATCAAATATTATTTCAATATTTCTTAAATAAAAAGGAATTGTAATTTAAAATTGAAGTAGTAAGAAAGAAATTAGATATGAATTGAATTGGAGATATGTATATCTGTGTATAAAAATGTATGAACTATCTTCTCACACCCATAAAATATATTAGATATTTTCAGAAACGTATTGGAATTAATTTGTCCATTCATAACATCGAATGAAAAACACTTCCTTGCATAATATTTAAAGCAGACAATTGTGAAAAACGAATACTCAGATGTTGCCTTTTTTAACTTACTTAACGTATGTAAAAAAACAAATTTGGTAACAAAATATAGGTCAACTCTGCTACTTCGTTCGAAAGTTTAGAAATTTAGTTTGCAATCGGAAAATAACCGCGTATGTGTCGCAGGGCAGATCTATAGTATTGTTTTTTACTAAGCACTTTTGGACTACTTGGATTTTTTGTCATGCTATGTTATATTTCTATTATGTTCTGCGGATTTAGACTCACGTAACTATGGTTGGTGCTCCTTCAGATTAGATTAAGAGAGGAACGATGAAAATTTGGAGTGGAAAAATTAAATAATATTGTGCGAATAATCCCCACAAACTCTCAGTTTTGAGAGAGTCCTAAAAATATCAAAAAGTTTGAGTTCCTTCATGTGGGTCTAAGCCAAAACGAGGTAAGGACTTCAGTTGAGTTTTATAAAGCTGGATATAAGTTTTTTGCTCACCATTGATCCTGGTGGACACACAAATACCTTAATTTTCAAAATGATATTATCTGGTTTGAAATTTGAGTTAGTTACACTTATTTCTCAAGCCAATAACTTATTGTGGTCTTAAAAAATCTTCATACATATTAAAATAAGTTAATATGTATCAGAGTTAAGTTAAAACATATTGCATTATTTGAAAGGGTTTTTGATAAAATTATTTAATAATGCAACTAGCATTTCAGTTGCCGGTCTATTTCCTTGCAGAAATATTCTTTAAAAACCTCACTATTATTTGCCCATTGAAAAAAATTGTATTCTTACAACTCCACTTAGTGCTCCCTTATTAAAAATAAATGAAAACCAGTGAGCCGAGCAGTATAGTCGGACGGGGACGACCATACGATACCCCACACAACTACCACGGAACTCTAACTACTGCGGATGTTTATTCCGAGCCTGAAAATAATTCGTGATATTTGCACCCTATTGCTCGATTAGAGGCACTGGCACTGGCAGTGGCATATTTTCCGAATATTACAAATATTCAGTAAAGCTCTTCTAATTACTTGTTCAGATTCCCTTCACCGTGGGTTGAGTTGTGATGTTCGGCTTATAATTGTGGACTATATATCGAATCCATAAAAACTCAAAGAAGTAAGTTTTCTGTCCACTTCATTCCAAAACTGTTATCTGACCATCACCGAAAATTATAAGCGTTGTCCTTGACCATGACAGGAACCTCATGGAACAATTCAAAGTGATCAGCGCTATATTTCCGACCTCCAGTGTAGTAATGGGTTACTAATTAATATTTGAATATGTAAACACCTGTAAATATTTAAGTGTGACTCCCACATCCGAGTACATACAGCAATATAATTGGTATTAATTAAAAGGCCAACCACTCCTCTTGAATATACTATCATCTTCTCGGGTCTATGTCCTTCAGGAGTAAATATATACGCCATAGAATACAAATTTTGTCATTTTTCACACAAAAGTCATGGTCCATTTGACCTGCTAAATATTGACCGATCTTTATAAAAATAGGCATGCTTTTTCGTTGGCCCGATCTTTTTTGGGCCATAATTGCGGCCACTGGAGCGACCAGAAAACCCGACAAAAATAAAGTTTTTGGTCCATCTCACCCCCTAAATATTAACCGATCTTTTCCAAAAACAATAGGGGTCTACATTGGCCAGAACTCAACCTACATGCAAAATTTCGTGAAGACTGGTCCATAACTGTGGCCGGTATCGTGTTTACAAATTATAATGGACAGACGGACGGAGGAACACACATGTCTAGATCGACTCAGCTAGTCGAGATATGACGGTCGGTATACTTAAAGGTGGGTCTAGGACCAATATTTCGCGGCGTTACAAACTCTTGAAAAAAATTATAAAACCCCACGCCTATTGGCCCATTAAAAAATATTCTTCTAGAAACTTCATAACTATTAGCCCCTTAGACAAATTTTCTTTCAGGTGCTTTAATACGCTTGTTCCAAAAAAATATATACTTTAATGCTCTTTATTTATTGGTTCCTTGAAAAATATTATATTTAAAAGAATTCAATTAAAATGATATAAAGACATATAAAAATATTAATTAAAACCATCACGTATTTTTTCTCTTAAAAAATATTCTATTAAAAACTCCATACCTAGTTGTCCATTAAAAAATATTCTTCTAAAACACGAGGTCTGGTCTATTGGTCCAAAAAAAATATTCTTTTAAAGATCCGTGTCTAGCGGTCCATTAAAAATTATTCTTTTGAAAACTTCACCCTTATTGGTCTATTTAAAAATGTTCCTTTAAAAACTCCACGCCTACATGTCTCTAAAAAAATTATTTTAAAAGCACTACACATGTTGGTCCGGTGAACAAAGTTTAAAAACTCTGCTTGGGATCCTTGCAAAAATATTATTTTAAAAAATCCAAAAAAAATATATTTATTTTTTTAAAATCCAATCCCATTGACACTTTTTGGCAATGGTATACAAATTTGTGAATATTTGCCATTTCCGTCCTCTTCATCAATAGAATTGATATCATACTAAAGGTCAAAAATCACTCTTGTATAAATTGGTTATGTTTTCGAAAAATTTCTTGCCGCAGTGAACATATACTTCATAATATGCACACATTGTCCTGACCCATTTGTCCAGCTTGGCCGATTGTCGTCATCAAAACAGGTACGCTTATTCGATTCATTTTCCGGAGTAAAATTTCATGATGTTCGGGTAATAATTTATTGGTCCATTTGATCCGCTATACATTAGTCATCCATTACAAAGAAATATAGGCTTCGTTTTTGGATAGAGTCCAACCTACATGCAAAATTTCATGGCGATTGGTCCGTAACTGGGGTCTGTACATTGTTGACTTATGACGATCGACATAATTAAGGGTGGATCTAGGACCAATATTTCGTGGCTTTACCAACTCTTGAGGTAATAATCCTTTTTTTATTTCTTAACAGCCGAACATAACCGAAATTTGGAACGTCACTTTTTAACCCTACATAACCGAAATTTGGAACGTCTCTTTTTAACCCTACGGTCAATAACCGAGTACATTTGCACCTTTTTTTGAATAAAAATGCTTTAAAATTTTTAATAATGGAGATATTTTGATCAAATTTTGAGGAATCATTCTTGAGGCATTTTATTTGCGAGTTTTTTAAAGCCAGTCATACCGTACCCGGCTTTCATTGGGTTATTACTACAAAAAAAGAAAACAACTCAAAATATCGCAAACTTAAACCATTTGTTTTGATTTCACCCAAAAGAAGTCCTTGAATTCCTTTCAAAGAATAAGAAACAAAAAAAGAAAACATGATGCAAGAATAACAAAATCCTATTTTTAAATATTTTTCGAAGCCAAAATATCAATGACAAAGTCTTACAACAAAACTAGGAAATGATGATGTCATGCCCACACCAAAATAAAAAACGCATTCTAAATTACAAAAAATGCGTTTCTTAAAAAAACCAACAATACTGATAACAAAAACAAAATATCACCAAAATATGTTATATTATACGACCATTTTTTGGCAAAGATATGTTATAATGTGATATCCGTTTCACATGAAGCATTTCCGCCTAGGACATAAACAACCCGATACCAGAAAAAAAACAAAACCCAAATCCATTTCACAAATTGAAAACAACAACGACAACGAGAAATCACTTTAAAACCAAAAGCAAACACAGAAACACACATTCACACACGCAATTAAATGGCAAGATATATAGATAAATATTCTAAGGATAGCGTTGCCGTGGTTATGAGTGTGTGTGTGAAGAATAACAGCAACAAAACCAACAAAAAAAGGAAACGACAAAAAGAGCCTTGTAATTGATAAATGATAATAGATAAAATCTGGCATGATTATTTTTGTTCGGTTTTATCAAGCTGCAATGGGGCTAAATTGATTTTTAAATGATGACATATTTTTTAGTGACATTTTTTTTGGTATTAGAAAAATGTGGTAATACAAAAAAAAATCTCCAAAATGTAAATATTAGAAATATTTGGCTCCACACATTTTTCTCCAGCTTATGCAAATAAAATAAAACAGAAATCACACACAACTACACATTATACCTCTTTATATCTACACAAGCATAAATTATGTTTCTCTTTTATGACAGTATTGCAGTAATGTCAAGTATTTTACATTAAATAAAAGAAACCATTTCAATAACAACAACAAAAATGTAATACCAACTAAGTATCGACCATTATATCACCCTTCATTTACTAATGACAATTTATAGTGCCAACTGGTTAAAGTACTTTTTAATTACTTTACTTGATTTATTCCCTCCCTGCAAGAAGACGACGGGCTGTATAGCTAAGGCAATTGCAAGGAGAAATGTGTACCCCTAGCAATGTGTTTGTTTGAGTGTGAGTGTGTGTCTGGTTTTGTATGAGTTTCTTACTTCGTATATATATATTTATATACATTCACCCATTTATCATTCTCGTCTTGAAGTCAGTCAAGTTACGTTGACCATACTAAGAATGATGGAATCCAAACTTAGAATTGAAATGTCATTAAAATGGCAGACATTCTAACATTTTAATTACATGTTAGAGTAGTTCAATTCAGTTGCACGTTTATTGTCTGGAAATGGGGGTAGCTATTGGGAAATTTTCTACGCGTACAAAAATAGAAAAAGAAATATAAAATAAATTGTCATAAAATCTACCTGAAATGTTGAAAACTATCGCCATATTTAATTATAAAATAAGTTAAAAAATAGTGAACGGATCAGTGTAGTCACAAGGTCCTGACGCTATAGTACCCTACACAACTACCCCTGAACCGTAATTATGAACTAAGGGCAGACTGTCGTCTTAGAAATCGGTCGGTTAACTTAAGTCACAATCTTCATACAAGAAGCCAGTACGCAAAGGAGGGAGGTTTTTGCAGAACCGACAATTGTGATAGCCTACTTCATTTTTGGTATGTCTAAAGGATTCTCTTTGGATATGACTTACGCCCGAGGGCCTTACATAGTTTTATTTTCATTATTTTTCAAAGTATTCTGCTGCATGATTTATAAAAATTTTCATGCGTTTAAATCAATTGTCGAAAACCTTTTTTACTCCGATATAATGACCTGACGCAATTATATAAAAAAATTATTGCATCAGGTCAAGATTAGCAATAAATATTTTGATCGGTTTGATTTTCGTCTTTTCTTGTATATCACTCAAAATTTAACGTACGAGGTTGCTCCAGCGTAACAATCGCCACATGACTAGTTTTGACGAGGACACAGGCGATCATTTGCTTTGAAGTAGTTCATTAACGAACAACTTTCGAACGAACAACCGGTCCTCTGTTTGGCCCTCTATTTGGTCCTTGAAAATATATTCTTTATAAATCAAGGCGCCTGTTTGGTTCTTTAAAAATATTCTTTATAAATCCAGGCCTCAATTTGGTCCTTTAAAAATATTCTATATAAATCCAGGCCTCTGTTTGGTCTATTTGGTCCTTGAAAAAATATTCTTTATAAATCCAGGCTTCTGTTTGGTCCGTAAAAAAATATTTTTTTATAAATCCAGGCCTCTGTTTGATTCTTGAAAAAATATTCTTTCAGATCCAGGCCTCTGTTTAGTCCTTGAAAAAATATTCTTCATAAATCCAGGTCTCTGTTTAGTCCTTGAAAAGATATTCTTTATAAATCCATGTCTCTGTTTAGTCCTTGAAAAGATATTCTTTATAAATCAAGGTCTCTGTTTTGTCCTTAAAAAATATTCTTCATAAATTCAGGCCTCTTTTTGGTCCTCCTTGAAAAATATTCTTCATAAATCCAGGCCTCTTTTTGGTCCTCCCTGAAAAATATTCTTAAAAAATCCACTGTAGTTCTTCAAGAAATATTCTTTATAAATCTAACCCCTGTTTGGTCCTCGAAAAAATATTCTCTATAAATCCAGACCTCTGTTTCGTCCTCGAAAAAATATTTTCTATAAACGCAGGCCTCTGTTTGGTCCTTGAAAAAAATATTCTTTAAAACATTTACGCCTTTGAAAGGCATTGAAAAAATATTCTTCAAAAAATCCATGCCTTTGGAAGGCAAAATATATTCTTTAAAAAATTCATGCCTTTGGTAGCCTTTATTGATGTTAGGAGTTTTTACATGACTCCTATCCACAGTAGAAGCCTTTATGGACCTCTTATCGGCGACAGAAGCAGGTGGATAAGAGGCCTATCGACCCATAGAAGCCTTCATGGGTCTTTTATCGGTGACAGAAGCATGATAAATGCTTTTATAGGCCCTTTATCGATGATAGAAGTCTTTACAGAACTTTTATCGGCGATAGAAGCCTTTACAGGTCTCTTATAGACGATAGAAACCTCTACAGGTCTCTTATAGACGATAGGATCTTTCACGGGCCCTTTGTCGATGATATAAGCCTTTATAGGCATTTTTGGCGATATAAGTCGTTGTAGGTGTCTTATCGAAAATATAAAATATATATAAATATATATAATAATACAATAAAAGCTCTTGTTTATAGACAATAAAAGCTCTTGTCCATAGAAACCTATTGAACATTTTCGACATTTTTTAAAATCTATTAAAATGCTTATCATTTGTGAGAGAGATTCGACGAAGCGCCTTTGAAGTCCTTACAGGTCCCTTATAGACTTATAGATAGACAATAAAAGCTCTTGTTGACCGTTTATCGATGATAGAATTGACAATAGAAGTTTTTATAGGCCTTTTGCCTTTTATGAAAAAAAAAAAATATTTAATACGGGTACATTGAAATTTTTTGACATGATGGTTCCTTATTGCACATTTTTTTATAATCTATTAAAATTATTTTAATTTGTGAGAGAGATTCGGCGAAGCGCCTTTGAAGCCTTTACAGGTCTCTTATAGACTATAGAAGCCTTTATAGACCAGTTATCGATGATTGAAGCCTTTACAAAACGTTTATCGACGATAGGGATTTTCACGGACATTTATAGGCATTTCTGACGGTAGAAGTCGTTGTAGGTCTCTTATCGAAAATATAAGCCTTTTATAGATAATAAAAGCTCTTGTTGGCCTTTCATCGATGATAGAATCGACGATAGAAGCCTTCATAGGTCTTTTGTCGATTATATGAACCTTTATAGACATTTCTGACGATAGAAGTCGTTGTTGGTCTCTTATCGAAAATATAAGATTTTTATAGACAATAGACTCGACGATAGAAGCCTTCATAGACCTTTTCCCTTTTATGAAAATCTTATTAAATTCGAGAATATTGAAAATTTTCGACATGATGGTCCCTTATTCCACATTTTTTTATAATCTATTAAAATGATTATTGTTTGTGTGAGAGATTCGGCGAAGTGCCAAGTTTAAACCATGCCGATTTCTATCGTAGAATATTGTCATGTCTACTAAGTAGAGGAGCGGACAGTTTATATTGACTCCTACTATCTAAAAACAATTTACACCCTAAGGTCAAACCGTATCATACTGGGTCATATGCTGTTGGTATCAGTAATAAAATTTTTGTTCAAAGCCGATTCTGAAAAACGTGATCCGTAGTTGGATGGATTTACAAAAACGGAATGGAATCTCGAAGTCCATCTAAACTAGTTCGAATGTAACAATCGACGTTGCCGACAGAAATACACCCTCAGCTTTCAAAATATTAACCCTTCCACAAGGACTGCATCGATGGGCCCCATCTTCGCAATTCATCTTGATATGGTAAAACCAGTAAGGAAAGTAGTGAAGTCAGACGGGACCGACTATATGATACTCCTCACCACTTTGGGTATATTCAACAGATGAATCCTAACAGACGTCGCGTTTTTAAAGGACCTGTAAAATGAAATTGGATTCATAAACATGTCATTCTGCAAATTTTCATTTGGTCTGATATACAAGTTATATCTAAATCTGAACCGATTTCAGGAAACTTAACACACAACATTCTAGACCTATTTCACTACGCTGTGCCAATAAATCGGACGAAAATATC
>NW_026875184.1:0-10321 GCF_032173495.1 Musca vetustissima
TTTTGTATGTACCCAAAGTGGTGAAGGGTATCATATAGTCGGCCCCGTCCGACTTTTGAACTTTCCTTACTGGTTTTTATACCCTTCACCACACTGTGGTACAGGGTATTATGTCTTTGTGCATATGTTTGTAACAGGCAAAAGGAAACGAGATGGACCCATGGTTCCTTTTGAGAATATGAATCACTTTTTAAGTCGATTTATGCATGTCCGTCCGTCCGTCCGTCTGTCCGTCTGTCTGTCCATGTTAAATTGTAAACAAAGTACAGGTCGCATTTATGATCCGAAATGGATGAAATTTGGCATAGGTCACTTATTCGGCCCAAGGACGAACCCTATTGAAATTGGGAAAAATCGGTTCCGATTTAGATATTGCTCCCATATATATATTTAACCGATTTAATGTAAACGGTCCCTATACATCTTTCGATTTGCACGAAATTTGGTATAGCCTAATCATTTAGGTCTAAAATGATGTGTGTAAAATTTCATAAAAATCGGTCCAGATTCAGATATAGCTCCCATATATAGTTTCGTCCGATTTCATGTAAATGGTGCCCCAAAGACCCTATATATCTTGCGATTTGCACGAAATTTGGCATAACGTACTGAATTGAGCCTAAAATGATGTGCGCCAAGTTTCGAGAAAATCGGTGCAGATTTAGATATAGCTCCCATATATATAGTTTCGTCCGATTTCATGTAAATTGTGCACCAAAGTCCCTATATATCTTTCGATTTGCACGAAATTTGGTATAACGTACTGAATTGGGCCTAGAGTGATGTCTGCCAAGTTTCGAGAAAATCGGTCCAGATTTAGATATAGCTCCTATATATAGTTTCGTCCGATTTCATGTAAATTGTGCACCAAAGTCCCTATTTATCTTTCGATTTGCACGAAATTTGGCATAACGTACTGAATTGAGCCTAGAATGATGTGTGCCAAGTTTCGAGAAAATCGGTTCAGATTTAGATATAGCTCCCATATATATATTTTCGTCCGATTTAATATATATGATGTACCAAAGTCCCTATATATCGTTCGATTTGCACGAAATTTGGTGTAACGTACTGAATTGGGCCTAGAGTGATGTCTGCCAAGTTTCGAGAAAATCGGTCAAGAATTAGATATAGCACCCATATATAGTTTCGTCCGTTTTCATGTAAATGGTGCACCAAAGTCCCTATATATCTTTCGATTTGCACGAAATTTGGCATAACGTACTGAATTTAGCCTAGAATCATGTCTGGTATGTTTCGTGAAAATCGGTCCAGATTTAGATATAGCTCCCATATATAGTTTCGTCCGATTTCTTGTAAATGGTGCACCAAAGTCCCTATATATCTTTCAATTTGCACAAAATTTGGTATTACGTACTGAATTGAGCCTAGAATTATGTCTGCCAAGTTTCGAGGAAATCGGTATAGATTTAGATATTGCTCCCTTATATTATAGATTGATTTTAAGTAATTGACGCAAGGAATATGGCTGATAGGAACAAAACGTACTGAAATTAGTATAACCTAACCTGTACCAAGTTTCGTTGAAATAGGTTCATTTTAGCATCCATATATAAGTAAATTGTGCATCAAACTCCTCATATTTGTTAGATTGACATCAAATTTTGCACAACGTACAAAATTGAGCATAGAATAACGTAGTTGGGTTTTCTAGAAGTACAGACATAGCCCAATGGATTAACTATTGATATTTTTTTGAAGTCGATTTACATACTTTTGTCCCATTGTAAGAAACGAATGACATGTTTATGGATAGATCTAGGTCGTTTCACATTTAGATAAATATCACATATTTTATTTCATACAATTTCATGATAATAGTCCTGTTTAATATACCCATAGTGGTGAAGGGTATCATATAGTCGGCCCCGCCCGACTTTACTACTTTCCTTACTGGTTTTATATACAAATGTCCCGTTAAATTCTCGGTATGTTGAAGTTCCTACTCCAGTTTCTGAAATCGGTTCAGATTTAGACTACAGATTTAGATATACATATAGTTTCGTCCGATTTTATGTAAATGGTGCCCCGAACCCCAGTTATGGTCCGATGAATGCGAAATTTTGTTGGAATCGGTTCAGATTTATATATAGCTCCAATATATAGTTTCGTTCGATTTTATATAAATGGTGCACCAAACTCTCAATAGTTATCCGATTAAGTCAAGATTTTGCACAATGTACTGAATTTAGTCCAGTTTTATGACTGCGCAGTTTTGTTGGAATCGGTTGAGATTTTGATAGAGCTCACACATGTAGTTTCGTCCGATTTTATGTAAATGGAGCAACGAAGATATTTTGTTGTTGAAATCGGTTCAGATGTAGATATAGCTCCCATGTATATTTTTCCGATTTTATGCAAATGATGCAAGTTGAGGAGCCTATGCCTGTTCGCTTTCCAAGAAATATTGCATATTGCATTTTCGTCCGATTTCATCTAAATGGTGTACCAAATAACTAAAGTTTGTCCGATTAGGACGAATTAGTGCACAACGTTCCAAATGGAACCCAGAATAACGTGTATTGGATTTTGTGTCGAGATAAATTTTGGATAGCGCACTGTGCAGCATACCAAATGTTAGATGCCACCTTTGCCCAAATACGTCCATTTACATATTTTGCTCGATATCATACAAATGATATTTAATTTCTCATAAATTTCAGATTGGTACGTGTATGGGCTTTTGTTAGTTCAAATATATATGTACTTCACACCGTTAATTTCGTCCGGTTCTATTTCTATTGTCCTAAAAAGATGCTATGGGTACATATGAGCATCTCTTGTATGTATCCAAAGTGGTGAAGTTTATTATATAGTCGGCCCCGTCGGATTTTGAACTTTCCTTTCAACATGAGAGTGTAATTTGGTAGGTATAAAGGTCCCGACCTGTTTAAGGAATTTCTAATGCGCACCATGTGGTAGAGGGTATAAAAAGTTCGGCCTGTCCGAACTGAACGACGTTTTTACTTGTTAATAGGACGAGGTAGAGTCCTCAAAGACAAGAAATTCATATTCGTATGTTTTCATTGTTCTTTTTTATTATATTATCAACTGCTATATTACATGAACACAACTGTACACTTTCCATTACAACATTGTTCTATTACCTCCATAGAGATAGAAGAACAACAACTGTGAGTAAAGACCAAGGGATATATCTAGCTAGCTGGCAAACAGATACACATGTACAAACACTCTCTGTCGTAGAACTGCTAAAAACGTTAAGTTGGACAAGTGTAAAGCGCACCTCATAGATAAACAATTTGTGTTTGTGTTGTGTTAATTTTGTTGCGTGATTTAGCCCAGTGCCATAGATTAGCCCAGCAGTCACTATGTGTGCGTCTGTTAGTGTGTATTCGTATCTCCGTGTATAACTCTCTATGCTGTAAATCGCTGCAAACACGCTAACACTAACTTCATTGTTTATTCGATGTCCTTCACAACAACACAAGAATGTCTATCTATGAAATAGAGTGCGTGTGTGTGTATGTCTACTGCTGCGCTTCGTTCGCTTGTGTGCTGATTACAAGGCGTACTTAACAGTTGGCGTTAATTGCTTTTAATGTACTTTTTTTCTTCTCCTTCGTCTATTTTTTCTGTGCTAGAATTTTATTGGACCTATGGGTTTTTCGTGAGATTTCCACATTTACAATTTTACTTTACTTGGAAATATTCAATCAACGCCATTTGTAATTATGTCGTTTTGTTACTGGCGTTTATTTAAGCATTTTGTTAAAGGCAAAGGTTCGTTACAGGGTCCTTTGCAATGATTGACACTAAAGGCGAATGGTAAATTAATTTGTTCGTTACAATGTCCCTGTTTACTCATAACCAATTAGTATGGCGTGAGTTACTTTTTATTTGGAAATTGTTGAGCGAAAAATTGATTTTTCTTGGAAACAATGATGATGATGACGATAAATGCTTTGGGGCTCAAGGGGAATAGGTTACGTAGATAATTAAATGCGATTAAATTTAAATATTTAGAGGCATTATAAAATTAATTTGTAGAAATAAATATTTTTGATACTAGCAAATGAACGAATGTTAGCATTTGTTTGAAACTTGTATCGAAAATAGCCTAAATACCGAATAATGGGGATACAGTTATATGTGGGCACAGTTATATGTGGGCACAGCCATATGTGGGCTACCCTAAAACTTGAGGCAGTTTTAATAGAACTTGGTAAGGACATGTGCTATAGAATAATAGCCAAAAAACTAATTTACAGCCAAGTCGGTTGAAAAAACGTGTCCAAAATACCGAATATGGGGAGCAACGTTATATGGGGGATACCCTGAAACTTTTGTCAATTTTAATAATTACAATTTTAACAAATTACAGTCAAGTCGTTTGAAAAACGTGTCAAAAACCTTAAAAATACCGAATATTGGGGGTGTACTGATGTGTGGGGCTACCCTGTAACTTAGGTCAATATTAATAACTTTTGGTACGGAATTATATTCAAGTCGGTTGAAAAACACCGAATATTGGTGGATACCGTAATATAGGGGCTACACCAAAACATGTAACTATATCTCTCATACGTAATACTGAACATCCTAGGGGTACTAGCCGTATATGTTCAAAATTTTAGAGCTCTATGATTTTAATACAAATTGCAATATCTAAGTTATGCGGAGTAAATTGTGGGTGATAAACCAAGGAATACATCTATTTCACTTTTCAGATAACGCAGAGTCGACTGTCTCACCATTAAGGAAATTCCACCCATTCTCGATTTTAATTTTTCAAGATTTTCAATGAGCTTGTAAATCAATACCAATGCTTGTTAAGGCTTGTAACTTTGCACGTATATATTTGAAGATTTCAAACAGAAGAAAAATAATTTACAAAAAATGTTTGTTATTGCTGTTGTTGTTTTTTGTAATTAAAGAAAAGTCTTTATTTTTGGAAAAGTTAAAGTTCAAAACCAGTAAGGAAAGTAGTAACGTCGGACAGGGCCGACTATATGATACCCTTCACCACTATAGGTATATTAAACAGGACTGTTAACATAAAATTGGATGAAAAAAATATGTGATATTTATCTAAATGTGAATCTATTTAGATCTATCCATAAAGTATGTAAATCGACTACAAACAAATATAAATAGGTCATCTGTTGGGCTATGTCAGTACTTCTAGAAAACGCAACTACGTAATTCTATGCTCAATTTTGTACGTTGTGCAAAATTTGATGTCAATCTGACTAACATGAGGAGTTTGATGTCCAATTTACTTGAAATCGGGCGAAAATATATATGGAAGCTCTATCCAAATATTAAGCGATTTCAAACAAACTTGTCACAGGTTAGGTTATACTAATTTCAGAACATTTTGTTCATATTGGTTCCTTGGTGCGCCAGTTACTTAAAACCAATCTATAATAAAAGGGAGCTATATCTAAATCTGGACCGATTTTCACGAAACAATGCAGATATCACTCTAAGCTCAATTCAGTACGTTATGTCAAATTTCGTGCAAATCGAAAGATATATAGGGACCTTTGTGCACCATTTACATGAAATCCGACGAAACTATATATGAGAGCTATATCTAAATCTGGACCGATTTTCACGAAACTTGGCAGACATCATTCTAGACCTTAATGATCAGGCTGTACTAAATTTCGTGCAAATCGAAAGATATATAGCCACCATTTACATTAAATCGGTTAAATATATATGGGAGCTTTATCTAAATCTGAACCGATTTTTCCCAATTTCAATAGGGTTCGTCCTTGGGCCAAATAAGTGACCTATGCCAAATTTCATCTAATTCGGATCATAAATGCGACCTGTACTTTGTTTACAATTTAACATGGACAGACAGACGGACGGACGGACATGCATAAATCGACTTAAAAAGTGATTCTATGCATATTCTCAAAAGGAACTATGTGTCTATCTCGTTTCCTTTTGCCTGTTACAAACATATGCACAAAGACATAATACCCTGTACCACAGTGTGGTGAAGGGTATAAGTAGGAATAGGCGGATTAGAAAATTATAACAAGTTAGGGATGTCAGTTCGTGACAGTTTAGGTCACATAATAGGGAATTCAAATTAGAATTATAATTACAAAAGGGAAATATGAAATATAAACAAATAATAAATTAATAACAAAGAATTAAAATAAATGAAATATTAAATAATCTTTTTTCTCCAACAGGGGCTACGCCAAAACATGTACCTATATATCTCATTCGCAATACTGAACATCATAGGGGTACTAGCATATGTGCAAAATTTTAGAGCTCTATGATTTTAATAGAAATTTCAATATTTACAGTTATGCGGAGTAAATTGTGGCTGATAAACCTAGGAATATATATATTTCACTTTTCAGATAACGCGGAGTCGACTGTCTCACCATTATATTTCGCTTTTCACAACACCCTCTTATAGAACTCATTCGTACTAAGAATGTCACTTACGCTAAATTTGATATTAGTAATTACAGTTTGGCTACTTCGGACATTTTGGTAATGTGTCCTCTCCACGTTTTATTCCAAAAGGCCGAATTGGTCAGCCAAAAGAGTTTTTTGGCTGACTATTTACATTTGCATTTAGTTTTCTTTCTTTTATCTGATGATGCTTACCTTAAGACCTTTTCTATTCCGTTTAACAAACTTGTAGAAATCATTAGATACCCTAATAAATGTTTAATAATCGTCATTTTATGATCTTAGTTTAACCCTTACGTGATTCAAAATAACATGGATACCTATACCAACAATTGTACAAATCTTTTGTTGTAAACCATAATTTACACCAAATTCCCATTTTAGCAATTTTTAATGCCGATTTTTCCTAAAATCGCAAAACCCAAAATGTGGACAATATGGGGTGCTATGCCTGCCTGAGGACCAATTTCCAATGTAATATACTTGCATCACAGTTGTAAATGGCTAAATTATCTTAGAATTCTACACTTTAGAGTAGAGAACAATGCACTACGGCTGAAATCGAGATTTTAGCGGCATAAAATATATCCAGACAAGCTAGCTTCACCAAATTTAGAGTGTAGAATTCTAATGGTACAAAAAGTGAAATAAGAACCAGTAAGGAAAGTAGTAAAGTCGGACGGGCCGACTATATGATTCCCTTCACCAATATGGGTATATTTAAAAGATGTACCTAACAGAAGGGCCATTAACATGAAAGTGGGTGAAGTAAAATATGTGCTTTTATCTAAATGTGAATGGACATAGATCAATCCATCCAATCCATTGTTACAATGGGACAAAATTATGTAAATCGATTTAAAGCCAATATCAATCGTGAACGCGTTGAATACTTGGAACACGAAGTCGGTTCGATATATATATATGGGCTACATCTGTACTTCCACACGCAACTACGTCATTCTATTCTGAAAAAAACAACATGAAGAGTATGGTGCAACATTTACAAAAAATCGGATGAAAATAGATATGAAAGCTATATCCAAATATGAACGGACTTCAACGATACTTGTCACAGTTTAGGTTAGTCTAATTTATGCACGTTTTGTTCCTAATAGACATATTTTGGGTCCTACTTAAAATCGGACGACACCATATTGGGGATATATCCAAATCTGGACGGATTCCAACAAAACTTGACACACGTTTGGTTAAACTATCTTAAGTACGTTGTGCAAAATTTTGTGTAAATCTGAACCGATTTTCAGGCAATTTTACACACATCATTCTAGACTCAATTCATTGCGATACGCCAAATTTCAAATCGAAGGATATATAAGGAGGTACACCATTTATATTGAATCGGTCGAACATATTTATGGGACCTATGTTAAATCTCAACCGATTTTCAAGAAATTTTGCACACATCATTCAAGACTTAGTTCAGTACGCTATGCCGTACTGAACAAATCAAATGATTTTCAGGGACTTTGGTGCACCATTTACCTAAAATCGGCCGAAACTATATATGGGAGCTATATCTAAATCTGAACCGATTTTCACGAAACTTAGCACACATCATTCTAGACTTACTTCAGTACGCTGTACCAAATTTCGTCCAAATCGAATGATTTTCAAGGATTTTGTTGCACCATTTGCCTAAAATCGGGCGAAACTATATATGGGAGCTATATCTAAATCTGAACCGATTTTTCAATAGTGTTCGTCCTTGGGCCGAATAAGAGACCTATGCCAAATTTCATACAGTTCGGACCATAAATGCAACCTATACATTGTTTACAATTCAACATGGACAGACTGACTGACGAACATGCATAAATCGACTCAAAAAGTGATTCTATGCATATTCTCAAAAGGAACCATGGGTCTATCTCGATTCCTTTTCCCTGTTACAAACATATGCACAAAGACATAATACCCTGTACCACAGTGTGGTGAAGGGTATAAAAAATGGGCGGGCCACGCCCCCAGCATTTTGGATAATTTGGCAATGTTGGGTTCGTTTTTCAACCGAATTGGCTGAAATTTGGTATTTTGGGTTATCAGTGTATAGGAAATCTCTCTACCAAAAATTAAGCATATTGGACAAGTTCTTCGGGTAGCCCCCATATAACGGTATATCCCATTATTCGGAATTTTTGAGATTTTGCGCGCGTTTTCTAACAAATACGCTGTCTTTATATATTTTAGGTTCTAATTGGGTAGCAAATCTTCCTATCAAAAAAAAGTAGTCCTCACTTTAACAATATGACCAATATCGATAGTTTTTGATAGGAAGATTTGCTACACAATTAGAACCTAAAATATATAAAGACAACCTATTTAACGGTCCCTCTGAAATTTCGGTACGGTTTTTAACCATGTTGGATATACATTTTTTGTTTTGGATTCCCATTTCTTGGAATGACTGATGTCACAAGTAGGGACAGATCGAAACTATCTGAAGTATTTGTTTAACAAAACTGTGGCCGGTTGAACCATCAGACCCGTAGTTCAAAATTAGGACCGATTCTTCAGCATCCATTGTACACAATATTTCATTTCAAAATATCTTCTCACTTCTGTGAAGTCTATTCCATTTTAGTTACATAATTAGATAAATTCCAAGCTCTAATTAATATTAATTTTCTTAATTTACTGTCAATTTTGTATGGAATATTTTTTATGTAATTTTTGATCCTGAGTTTTCTGCAAAAAATATTAATAATTCGTTTATTAGCAGTCATTAGCAAACAATGTTAGCATGACATAAAACTAAGGTTTTCTACAAACAATCACATATAAATAGTTCCTGTAACACTTTGTTACTTCTTTAGTTTTACTCCACGGAAAACGATAAAACTATTAAAAATTTCACAAAAAATTCACACACAAAACACCAACTTATGTCCGAAACACAAATATTTAGCAAAGTATAGTTTTATATAGTAAAACTACTCTTCTCGAGTATTAAAATTCATATTTATCAAGATTTTTTCACAAAATATATTTTTAAACCAGTAAGGAAAGTAGTATAGTCGGACGGGGCCGCCTATATGATACCCTTCACTACTTTGGATACATACAAGAGATGCTAATATAAACAATATCCTGTAGATACAACAAACATATAATTTTTAGAGGACCATTGAAATGGAATGGGCGAAACTAAATGTTTGATCTGCATAGATATTTTGGAACCAAGTAAAAAACTCAATGTACATACCATTTTTAAATCTCTGAAAAATTGTATGTCAATCGGGTTCTTTTGTGTACCATTTGTAAGAAATCGAGCCAAAAATGTATGTTGAGCTATATGTAAATCTGGACCTAATTAAGCAACAGAGCAATCCTGCCTCAATTGGAAAAATATTGGAATTTTGGTGCATCATTTACATAAAATCGGACGAAACTATATATGGGAGCTATATCTAAATCTGAACCGATCTTCCCAAAACTTCGCATACACCAATCAGGACCTAATTCAGCACACTTTTCAAAATGTTGTCTCCATCGGACAAATATTGCAAGTTTGGTGCACAATTTACCTAAAATCGGACGAAACTATATATGGGAGGTATAACTACATCTGAACCGATTTCCACATTTACATTAATCAAGTACGCTGCGGGGCCAAACAAATGGGCTGTGCCAAATTTCATACAAATCGGATCATAAATGCGACCTGTACTTTGCTCACAAAAATACATGGACGGACGAACAGACAGACGGACATGCATAAATCGACTTAAAAAGTGATTATATGCATATCCTCAAAAGGAACCCTGGTTCATATTTAGATATTTGCCTGTTACAAACATATGCACAAAACCATAATACCCTGTACCACAGAGTGGTGAAGGGCATAAGAACGGCTTTTAATTATAAA
>NW_026875185.1:0-10171 GCF_032173495.1 Musca vetustissima
AAATGTTACAAACTCTTAGGGCTGCATAAAGCTATAATACCCTGACAACATAGTTGTGTAGGGTATAAAAATCTACACCTTTGAATAGACCTCAAAATAAAAAAGATTAAAAAATCTACACCTTCGAGTAGACTTCAAAAAATATTTTTAATTAATACACGCCTATAGCTGGACCCCGAAAATTATTAAAGAAAAAACTTCGCCTATCTTCCACCCTTGATTTTTTTTATTCACGCCTAGACTCTAAAAAATATTTTTTACAAAATTCACGCCCAAGGATAGGCTCTAAAAAATCCACGCCCAAGGATAGACCCTAAAAAAATTCTAAAAAATCCACGCTTAAGGATAGGCTCTAAAAAATCCACGCCTAAGGATAGACTCTAAAAAATCCACGCCTAGGGATAGACTCTAAAAATTCACGCCCAGGGATAGACTCTAAACTCTATTTTTAAAAAAATCCACGCCCAAGGATAGACTCTAAAAAATATTTTTAAAAAATCTACGCCCAAGGATAGACTTTAAAAAATATTTCTAAAAAATCCACGCCTAAGGATAGACTCTAAAAAATATTTTTAAAAAATCCACGCCTAAGGATAGACTCTAAAAAATATTTTTAAAAAATCCACGCCTAAGGATAGACTCTAAAAAATATTTTTAAAAAATCCACGCCTAAGGATAGACTCTAAAAAATATTTTTAAAAAATCCACGCCTAAGGATAGACTCTAAAAAATATTTTTAAAAAATCCACGCCTAAGGATAGACTCTAAAAAATATTTTAAAAAAATCCACGCCTAAGGATAGACTCTAAAAATTATTTTTAAAAATCCACGCCTAAAGATAGACTCTTAAAAATATTTTTAAAAAATCCGCGCCTAAGGATAGACCCTAAAGGTCCTTAAAAATAATTTTTAAACAATCCACGCCTAAGGATAGACTCTAAAAAATATTTTTAAAAAATCCACGCCTAAGGATAGACTCTAAAAAATATTTTTAAAAAATCCACGCCTAAGGATAGACTCTAAAAAATATTTTTAAAAAATCCACGCCTAAGGATAGACTCTAAAAAATATTTTTAAAAAATCCACGCCTAAGGATAGACTCTAAAAAATATGTTTAAAAAATCCACGCCTAAGGATAGACTCTAAAAAATATTTTAAAAAAATCCACGCCTAAGGATAGACTCTAAAAATTATTTTTAAAAATCCACGCCTAAAGATAGACTCTTAAAAATATTTTTAAAAAATCCACGCCTAAGGATAGACTCTAAAAAATATTTTTAAAAAATCCACGCCTAAGGATAGACTCTAAAAAATATTTTTAAAAAATCCACGCCTAAGGATAGACTCTAAACAATATTTTTAAAAAATCCACGCCTAAGGATAGACTCTAAAAAATATTTTTAAAAAATCCACGCCTAAGGATAGACTCTAAAAAATATTTTTAAAAAATCCACGCCTAATATAGACTCTAAAAAATATTTTTAAAAAATACACGCCTAAGGATAGACTCTAAAAAATATTTTTAAAAAATCCACGCCTAAGGATAGACTCTAAAAAATATTTTTAAAAAATCCACGCCTAAGGATAGACTCTAAAAAATATTTTTAAAAAATCCACGCCTAAGGATAGACTCTAAAAAATATTTTTAAAAAATCCACGCCTAAGGATAGGCTCAAAAAATCCACGCCTAAGGATAGACTAAAAAATATTTTAAAAATGCCACGCACAAGGATAGACTCTAAAAAATCCACGCCTAAGGATTGACTCTAAAAAATCCACGCCCAAGGATAGACTCTAAAAAATCGACGCCCAACGATAGACTCTAAAAAATACAACGCCCAAGGATAGACTCTAAATTTTTTTTAAAAATTCCACGCCAAGGATAGACTCTAAAAAACCCACGCCCAAGGATAGACTCTAAAAATCCACGCTTAAGGATAGACTCAAAAATATATTTTTAAAAATTCCACGCCCAAGGATAGTCTCTAAAAAACCACGCCCAAGGATAGACTCTAAAAAATCCACCCCTAAGGATAGACTCTAAAAAATCCACGCTCAAGGATAGTCTCTAAAAAAATCCACGTCTAAGGATAGACTTTAAAAAACCACGCCCACGGATAGACTCTAAAAAATATTTTTAAAAAATCCTCGCCCAAGGATAGACTCTAAAAAAACCACGCCCAAGGATAGACTCTAAAAAATCCACGTCCAAGGATAGACTCTAAAAAATCCACGCCTAAGGATAGACTCTAAAAATATTTTTAAAAAATCCACGCCTAAGGATAGACTCTAAAAAATCCACGTCCAAGGATAGACTCTAAAAAATCCACGCCTAAGGATAGACTCTAAAAATATTTTTAAAAAATCCAAGCCTAAGGATAGACTCTAAAAAATCCACGCCAAGGATAGACTCTTAAAAATACTCCTTAGGCGTGTAGCCACGCCTAAGGATAGACTCTAGAAAATTCCACGCCTAAGGATAGACTCTAGAAAATTCCACGCCTAAGGATAGACTCAAAAAAATCCACGCCCAAGGATAGACTCTAAAAAAGCCACGCCTAAGGATAGACTCTAAAAAAATTCCACGCCTAAGGATAGACTCTAAACAATCCACGCCTAAGGATAAACTCTAAAATATCCACGCTCAAGGATAGACTCTAAAAAATCCAAGCTTAAGGATAGACTCTAAAAAATCCACGCCCAAGGATAGACTCTAAAAAATATTTTTAACAAATCAACGCCCAAGGATAGACTCTAAAAAATCCACCCCAAGGATAGACTCTAAAAAAGCCACGCCGAAGGATAGAGTCTAAAAAATCCACGCCTAAGGATAGACTCTAAAAATCCACGCCTAAGGATAGACTCTAAAAAAGCCACGTCCAAGGATAGACTCTAAAAAACCCACGCCCAAGGATAGACCCTAAAAATATTTATAAAAAATCCACGCCCGTAAATAGGCCCAAAAATTGTTTTCAAGAAACCCTGAGTAGATGTAGACCCTGGAAATTTTTGTTTTTAAAAAGATCCATGCCTCTTTTTTATCTTCCCATTGTCTTTTTCCTTTATTCCGCATACCTGGTCTACATTATGTTAATTTCATAAATTTTTAACTTCAAACCTACAAAAAATAGTCCCAGACAAATGCCAATGCAAAACCGAACGCCTTGCTCATTAAAAATTACAGAATATCTCCAGTATTTAGTTTTGATAATAGTTTCGTATAGAGGACGAGGAGGAGGGGTGGCTCATTCGTTATGCCTGTGAATATTTAATCAATTTGACCATACTAACCCCTTTGGGTTATAGAAACGGCATTCGACACAAGAGTCTGTATGCCAGACCTAAAATTTTCGAATGCCAATGTAAAATTTTGAAAAAAGAAAAATATTAACATACGTCGATAAATATGTACCGAGTCGAGGTGGTAGGAAGGGGGAAGAGGAATTGGGCTGTGGAATTACTGCAGACAAAAACTATTTGAATTTTTATGCTATGCCCTGCCAAAGGGCTTTCAGGTTTGGGGGAGGGATGGTAAAATTATAAAAAAATTGTTTCCAATGCTGCTAAATTTCGAATAGTTGTCAGTGTGTGTGTGTGTGTGAAGAGTGTCCGAGTCTATGAACAGGTCAAGTCAATTTAATTTAACCTTTTGGGAGGCCTGCAATGCATATTTAAAATTGTAAGCATTCAGCATCAGGACATCACCTCGTTCTCCTTCTCTTCCTTCTCCTCCTCCTTCAGTTTTTGGCTATTCAAAAACTGTTTTTGATCTCTTCGGGATAATGGTGACCGGTCCTTTTTTTTTGCATAAGGCGTAAGTAAACCTCATTAACTGATTTTGTTGCCTTTCATTTCACAAAAAAGGGGTAAGGGTTTTGGTAGTGGTGCTGCTGATGACGATGCTATAGGTCTCAACGCCAAACTACCTTCCTACCTACTTACCTATCAGTGTCCTTTGGGTTATCCTGAAAATGTCGAATATTTTTATTGTATTTCATAAATGACCAAATGGAAATAAAAAAGCAAAAACAAAAACTGGACAGTTGTTGTTATTATTACTGAGACTGACCGGTTTGATTGTTACCCTTTGTCCATACCAACGGTTGGGGGGAGGGGAGGATGTTGTTAACCTTGTCGAGGTATGAGTTTAGTTTTGATTTTTATTTGTGTATAATTTTCCATACATCTATGCATTCTGTCCTGGCAATAAAGTTTTGTGATGCTGTTCTCGTTTTCGTTGTCCTCGCTGCTGTTTGCAGTTGTTGTTGTAAAATTCGTTTAAATATTAAAATGCCATGACGATTTCCATATCCCATATTCAAGTCATTCGACTATGAATGCCAGTATGGCGGGCTATATATATATACATATCTACATATAAATGTTCATTTTTTTGTCAGTAACTATGTATAAATGTATGAATGATGAAATTGTCCAATATCAAATATTCTGATGCTGGATGGTGAAGATGATGATGATGGAAATTGGTGGTGGTGGTGTTGTGTATTCAAATAAAAAATAAGAAAGGGTATATGGAAAGGGAGCGGATTTTTTGAAAATATTTTTCAAAGCCTACAAATAGACATTGAATTTTTATAAATATTTTATAGAGACTATCCATAGGCGAGGATTTTTTAGAGTCTATCCTTGGGCGTGGAGTTTTTAGAGTCTATCCTTAGGCGTGGATTTTTTAGAGTCTATGAGTCTACCTTGGGCGTGGATTTTTCAGAGTCTATCTTTAGGCGTGGATTTTTTAGTGTCTATCTTTAGGGGTGGATTTTTTAGAGTCTATCCTTGGGCGTGGATTTTTAAGAGTCTATCCTTGGACGTGGATTTTTTAGAGTCTATCCTTGTGCGTGGATTTTTTAGAGTCTATCCTTGGGCGTGGATTTTTAAAAGTCTATCCTTGGACGTGAATTTTTTTGAGTCCATCCTTGGACGTGGATTATTTAGAGTCTATCCTTGGGCGAAGTGTCTATCCTTAGGGGTTGATTTTTTAGAGTCTAACCTTGGGCGTGGATTTTTTAGAGTCTATCCTTGCGCGAAGATTTTTTAGTGTCTATCCTTAGGGGTGGATTTTTAGAGTCTATCCTTGGGCGTGGATTTTTTAGAGTCTATCCTTGGGCGTGCATTTTTTAAAAATATTTTTTAGAGTCTATCCTTGGGCGTAGATTTTTAGAGTCTATCCTTGGGCGTAGATTTTTAGAGTCTATCCTTGGGCGTGGATTTTTTAGAGTCTATCCTTGGACGTGGATTTTTAAGAGTCTATCCTTGGGCGAGGATTTTTTAGTGTCTAACCATAGGGGTGGATTTTTTGGAGTCTATCCTTGGGCGTGGATTTTTTAAAAATATTTTTTAGAGTCCGTCCTTAGGCGGGGATTTTTTTTAGAGTCTATCCTTGGGCGTGGATTTTTTAGAGTCTATCCTTGAATTAAAAAAATCAAGGGTACAAGATAGGCGAAGTTAATTAAAACCAGTAAGGAAAGTAGTAAAGTCGGACGGGGCCGATTAACATGTAATTGGATGAAAAAAAGTAATATTTATCTAAATGTGAATCTACCTAGATCTATCCATAAAGTATGTTAATCGACTTCAAACAAATATAAATAAGTCCGTTGGGCTATGTCTGTACTTCTAGAAAACGCAACTACGTAATTGTATGCTCAATTTTGTGCGTTGTGCACAATTTGATGTCAATCTGACTAACATGAGGAGTCTGATGCCCAATTTACTTGAAATCGGTCGAAAATATATATGGAAGCTCTATCCAAATATTAAGCGATTTCAAACAAACTTGTCACAGGTTAGGTTATACTAATTTCAGAACGTTTTGTTTCTATTGGTTCCTTAGTACGTCAATTACTTAAAATCAATCTATAATAAAAGGGAGCTATATCTAAATCTAGACCGATTTTCACGAAACTTAGCATCATTTTAGGCTCAATTCAGTACGTTATGACAAATTTCGTGCAAATCGAAAGTTATATAGGGACTTTGGGGCACCATTTACATGAAATCGTACGAAACTATATGTGGGAGCTATATCTAAATCTGGGCCGATTTTCTCGAAACTTGGTAGACATCATTCTAGGCTCAATTCAGTGCGTTATGCCAAATTTCGTGCAAATCGAAAGTTATATAGGGACTTTGAGGCACCATTTACATGAAATCGGACGAAACTATATATGGGAGCTATATCTAAATCTGGACCGATTTTCTCCAAACTTGGCAGACATCACTCTAGGCTTAATTCAGTACGTTATGCCAAATTTCGTGCAAATCAAAATATATATAGGGACTTTGGGGCACCATTTACATGAAATCGTACGAAACTATATATGGGAGCTATATCTAAATCTGGACCGATTTTCTCGAAACTTGGTAGACATCATTCCAGGCTCAATTCAGTACGTTATGCCAAATTTCGTGCAAATCGAAAGTTATATAGGGACTTTGAGGCACCATTTACATGAAATCGGACGAAACTATATATGGGAGCTATATCTAAATTTGGACCGATTTTCTCCAAACTTGGCAGACATCACTCTAGGCTTAATTCAGTACGTTATGCCAAATTTCGTGCAAATCGAAAGTTATATAGGGACTTTGAGGCACCATTTACATGAAATCGGACGAAACTATATATGGGAGCTATATCTAAATCTGGACCGATTTTCTCCAAACTTGGCAGACATCACTCTAGGCTTGATTCAGTACGTTATGCCAAATTTCGTGCAAATCAAAAGATATATACGGACTTTGGGGCACCATTTACATGAAATCGTACGAAACTATATATGGGAGCTAAATCTAAATCTGGACCGATTTTCTCCAAACTTGTTAGACATCATTCTAAGCTCAATTCAGTACGTTATGCCAAATTTCGCGCAAATCGAAAGGTATATAGGGACTTTGGGGCACCTTTTACATGAAATCGGACGAAACTATATATGGGAGCTATATCTAAATCTGGACCGATTTTCTCCAAACTTGGCAGACATCACTCTAGGCTTAATTCAGTACGTTATACCAAATTTCGTGCAAATCAAAAGATATATAGGAACTTTGGGGCACCATATACATGAAATCGGACGGAACTATATATGGGAGCTATATCTAAATCTGGACCGATTTTCACGAAACTTGGCAGACATCATTCTAGACCTAAATGATTAAGCTGTACCAAATTTCGTGCAAATCGAAAGATATATAGGGGCCGTTTACATTAAATCGGTTAAATATATATATGGGAGCTATATCTAAATCTGAACCGATTTTTCCCAATTTCAATAGGGTTCGTCCTTGGGCCGAATAAGTGACCTATACCAAATTTCATTCAATTCGGATCATAAATGCGACCTGTACTTTGTTTACAATTTAACATGGACAGACAGACAGACAGACGGACGGACGGACATGCATAAATCGACTTAGAAAGTGATTCTATGCATATTCTCAAAAGGAACCATGTGTCTATCTCGTTTCCTTTTGCCTGTTACAAACATATGCACAAAGACATAATACCCTGTACCACAGTGTGGTGAAGGG
Organism: Musca vetustissima; assembly: GCF_032173495.1. NCBI lineage: Eukaryota > Metazoa > Arthropoda > Insecta > Diptera > Muscidae > Musca > Musca vetustissima. The sequence continues at coordinate 7,549 of NW_026875185.1, forward strand.
TATAAATATTTTTTGAAGTCTACTCGAAGGTGTAGATTTTTTTAATTTTTTTTTAGGTCTACTCAAAGGTGTAGATTTTTATACCCTACACAACTATGTTGTCAGGTTATTATAGCTTTGTGCAGCGCCAATAGTTTGTAACGCTGCGAAATATTGGACCTAGACCCACCTTCAAGTATACGGATCGTCATATCTCGACTAGCTGAGGCGATCTAGAAATTTGTGTACGTCCGTCCGTCCATATTAATTTGTAAACACGATACAGGCCACAGTTACGGACCAATAATCACGAAATTTTGCATGTAGGATGGGTTCTGGCCAATGAAGACCCCTATTGTTTTTGGGAAAGGTCGGTTAATATTTAGGGGATGAAATGGACCAAAAACTTTATTTTTGTCCGATTTTCTGGTCGCTCCAGAGGCCGCAATTATGGTCCGAACATGGAGAAAAGGATCGGACCAAGGATTAAGCATGTCTGTTTTGATAAAGATCGGTCATTATTTAGCGGGTCAAATGGAGCCTGACTTTTGAGCGAAAAATGACAAAATTCGTACTCTGGGGCGTAGATATTTACTCCTGAAGGGCACAGACCCGAGAAGTTCAAAGTATATCCAAGAGGAGTGGCTGACCTTTAAATTGATACCAATTGATATTGTCGTATGTTCTCGGCTGTGGGAGTTAGACTTAAATATTTACAGGTGCTTACGTACTGCGATATTAGTTAGTAACCCATTACCACACTAGAGGGCGGAAATATAGCGCAGATCGATTTGAAATTATTCATGGGGATCCAGTTATGGTCAAGGACAGCGCTTATATTTTTCTGCGATGATCAGATAATAATTTTGGTATGAAGTGGACCGAACATTAAATTTTTTTTTGCAACGCCGATCACCACCATACAACTCAAGCTGAAGTCAATCTGGACAAGTAATAAGAAGGGCTGTACTGAATATTAGTAATATTCGGAAAATATGTCAGGTGTTTGGAAGATGTGCTGTTGACCTCTAATCGGGCAAGAGAGTGCAAAATGTCACGAAATATTTCCCAGGCTCGGACTAAACTTCCTTGGAAAGTTAGAACTCCGTCGTAGTTGTGTAGGGTATAATATGGTCGGCCCCGTTCGACTATACTGCTTCGCTCACTGGTTTAAAATTAATTTTCCAATGTCTCGCCTTAGGCGTGGATTTTTAAAAAATTAATTTTCTGTGGTTTAGCCTTAGGGGTAGATTTTAATACCCTTCACCACACTGTGGTACAGGGTATTATGTCTTTGTGCATATGTTGGTAACAGGGAAAAGGAAGGGAGATGGACCCACGGTTCCTTTTGAGAATATGCATAGAATCACTTCCAAAGTCGATTTATGCATAACCGTCCGTGCGTTCGTCCGTCCGTCTGTCCATGTTAAATTGTAAACAAAGTACAGGTCGCATTTTTGATCCGATTTGGATGAAATTTGGCATAGGTCACTTACTTGGCCCTAGGACGAACCCTATTGAAATTGTGAAAAATCGGATCAGATGTCGATATAGCTCCCATATATATATTCGTCGGATTTAAGGTAAATGGTGCACCAAAGACCCTATATATCTCACGATTTCCACGAAATTTGGAATAGCGTACTGAATTAGGCCTAGAATGACGTACCTAAAGTTCCGTGAAAATCGGTTCAGATTTAGATATAGCTCTCATATATAATTCCATCCGATTTAAGGTAAGTGGTACCTATATATCTTTCGATATGCCCGACAGTTGGCACAGCGTAATGAATAAAGTGTACAATGTTGTGTGTAAAGTTTCCTGAAAATCGATCCAGATTTAGATATAGGTCCCATATATATTTTCTTCCGATTTTAGGTAAATGGTGCACCAAAGTAACTAAATATCTTTCGATATGCACGAAATTTGGCATAGCGTACTGAATTGTGTTGAGACTCGTGAAAATCGGTTCAGATTTAGATATAGCTCCTATATATATTTTGGTCTGCCTATATATCTTTCGATTTGCACGAAATTTGGCATAGCGTATTGAATTAATTCTGGAATGATGTGTGTAAAGTTTCCTGAAAATCGGTCCAGATTTAGATATAGGTCCCATATATATTTTCTTCCGATTTAAGGTAAATGGTGCACCAAAGTCCCTATATATCTTTCGATATGCACGAAATTCGGCATAGGGTACTGAATTAGGTCTAGAATGATGTGTGCTAAGTTTCGCGAAAATCGGTTCAGATTTAGGTATAGCTCCCATAAATAATTTCGTCCGATTTAAGGTAAATGGTGCTCCAAGATTTCTTAAATATCCTCCGATATGCACGAAATTTGGCACAGCGTATTTTATTAAGTCTAAAACGGTGAGTGTTAAGATTTTTGAATATCGGTTCAGATTTCGATATAGCTCTCATATATATTTTCGTCCGATTTAATGTAAATGGTACAACAAAGTCCCTAAGTATCTTTCGATTTGAACGAATTTTGGCACTGCATAATGAATTGGGTATAGAATGACGTTTGCTAAGTCTCGTGGAGATCGGTTCAGATTTAGATCAAAGTCCCTCTAGGGCCTAATTTTAGGCGTGGATTTTTTTTTTAATTTTGCACCCTTTTCCATCATCCCAAAAT